>NC_048570.1:3907361-4009861 GCF_013265735.2 Oncorhynchus mykiss | reverse complement strand
ACAACCACATATCACAGTGTATTCATCTGAAGATAGCTAGCTGAGACAAACACATATCACAGTGTATTCATCTGAAGACAGCTAGCTGAGACAAACACATATCACAGTGTATTCATCTGAAGATAGCTAGCTGAGACAAACACATATCACAGTGTATTCATCTGAAGATAGCTAGCTGAGACAAACACATATCACAGTGTATTCATCTGAAGACAGCTAGCTGAGACAACCACATATCACAGTGTATTCATCTGAAGATAGCTAGCTGAGACAAACACATATCACAGTGTATTCATCTGAAGACAGCTAGCTGAGACAAACACATATCACAGTGTATTCATCTGAAGATAGCTAGCTGAGACAAACACATATCACAGTGCCTTCATCTGAAGACAGCTAGCTGAGACAACCACATATCACAGTGTATTCATCTGAAGATAGCTAGCTGAGACAAACACATATCACAGTGTATTCATCTGAAGACAGCTAGCTGAGACAAACACATATCACAGTGTATTCATCTGAAGATAGCTAGCTGAGACAAACACATATCACAGTGTATTCATCTGAAGATAGCTAGCTGAGACAAACACATATCACAGTGTATTCATCTGAAGATAGCTAACTGAGACAAACACATATCACAGTGTATTCATCTGAAGACAGCTAGCTGAGACAAACACATATCACAGTGTATTCATCTGAAGATAGCTAGCTGAGACAAACACATATCACAGTGTATTCATCTGAAGATAGCTAACTGAGACAAACACATATCACAGTGTATTCATCTGAAGATAGCTAACTGAGACAACCACATATCACAGTGTATTCATCTGAAGATAGCTAACTGAGACAAACACACATCACAGTGTATTCATCTGAAGACAGCTAGCTGAGACAACCACATATCACAGTGTATTCATCTGAAGACAGCTAGCTGAGACAAACACATATCACAGTGTATTCATCTGAAGACAGCTAGCTGAGACAAACACATATCACAGTGTATTCATCTGAAGATAGCTAGCTGAGACAAACACATATCACAGTGTATTCATCTGAAGATAGCTAACTGAGACAAACACATATCACAGTGTATTCATCTGAAGACAGCTAGCTGAGACAAACACATATCACAGTGTATTCATCTGAAGATAGCTAACTGAGACAAACACATATCACAGTGTATTTATCTGAAGATAGCTAACTGAGACAAACACATATCACAGTGTATTCATCTGAAGATAGCTAGCTGAGACAAACACATATCACAGTGTATTCATCTGAAGATAGCTAGCTGAGACAAACACATATCACAGTGTATTCATCTGAAGACAGCTAGCTGAGCCAAACACATATCACAGTGTATTCATCTGAAGATAGCTAGCTGAGACAAACACATATCACAGTGTATTCATCTGAAGATAGCTAGCTGAGACAAACACATATCACAGTGTATTCATCTGAAGATAGCTAACTGAGACAAACACATATCACAGTGTATTTATCTGAAGATAGCTAACTGAGACAAACACATATCACAGTGTATTCATCTGAAGATAGCTAGCTGAGACAAACACATATCACAGTGTATTCATCTGAAGATAGCTAGCTGAGACAAACACATATCACAGTGTATTCATCTGAAGACAGCTAGCTGAGCCAAACACATATCACAGTGTATTCATCTGAAGATAGCTAGCTGAGACAAACACATATCACAGTGTATTCATCTGAAGATAGCTAGCTGAGACAAACACATATCACAGTGTATTCATCTGAAGATAGCTAGCTGAGACAAACACATATCACAGTGTATTCATCTGAAGATAGCTACTGAGACAAACACAGTCAAATATAAAGTATACAGACATTTCATTCCAGCTAAACAATGGATATATAGCGTTTTGCACAACAACAACAACAAAAACATTTTCAAACACAACTAAAATCTATGAATAAAAGAATCTGAGAACAGTAATATGTTACACACACGAAGGTACCCATAAGCAAAAAAAAAATGTTTTTTTATTTTTTTAAATGTGAAAAATAGGGTTTGAAAATAAACTCTTCAATGTTATTTTTGAGTATGCTACCCACATGTTTACTGATCCAAATTGAAGAGATGTATCTCTGAAACTGGTTCTGGAACTGGTTCTGGTTCTAGAATTGGTTCTGGAACTGGTTCTGGTTCTAGAATTGGTTCTGGAACTGGTTCTGGTTCTAGAACTGGTGCCTAGATGAGAAAAGGGAAGATGGACAGAACATGTTAGTTACACCATTAGACCTAAATCATCCGTAGCTGATCAAAACAACAAAAGGTCCAGATCTAGGATCATAACTAGTTCATTATTTGACGCAGGTGTGTCGGTGCCCAGGGTGGAACATAAACATGCACCTCAAGCTCTCCAGGACTGAGGTTGTAGACCCCTGGCTGCTCCAATAAGCTGAGGCAGACTGGTAAACATGCACCTCAAGCTCTCCAGGACTGAGGTTGAAGACCCCTGGCTGCTCCAATAAGCTGAGGCAGACTGGTAAACATGCACCTCAAGCTCTCCAGGACTGAGGTTGAAGACCCCTGGCTGCTCCAATAAGCTGAGGCAGACTGGTAAACATGCACCTCAAGCTCTCCAGGACTGAGGTTGAAGACCCCTGGCTGCTCCAATAAGCTGAGGCAGACTGGTAAACATGCACCTCAAGCTCTCCAGGACTGAGGTTGAAGACCCCTGGCTGCTCCAATAAGCTGAGGCAGACTGGTAAACATGCACCTCAAGCTCTCCAGGACTGAGGTTGAAGACCCCTGGCTGCTCCAATAAGCTGAGGCAGACTGGTAAACATGCACCTCAAGCTCTCCAGGACTGAGGTTGAAGACCCCTGGCTGCTCCAATAAGCTGAGGCAGACTGGTAAGTTTCCTGTTCAAACATTCTACCATGCAATTAGTTCTGACAGTGCAAAATTCCATGTTCCATTCCCCTTATGATAGGTTATCTGTAGGCTAGATCTGGGTCAAGGTGCCCTGGACCAGAGCTTGCCTATCTTCAGATTGTCATAGCAACTAAATACAAAGAAAGAAAAGGTCCACGCTGCGATGCTTTTTTTTTGTTGCATTGACAGTTGCTTAAACATACTGTCCATTTTTGTAATACTTCCTACACATGGCTTTGGCAACCATGGCAACCATCCATTCAAGCCAATAAAGTTTATATGCTGAATACGGTATTTTAATGCAACATAATACCATAGTGCTGACCAGGTGCTGAGTACTGACACTGGACCAGGACTTACCATGTGCTGAGTGCTGAAGCTAGACCAGGCATTACCATGTGCTGAGTGCTGAAGCTAGACCAGGCATTACCATGTGCTGAGTGCTGAAGCTAGACCAGGCATTACCATGTGCTGAGTGCTGAAGCTAGACCAGGCATTACCATGTGCTGAGTGCTGAAGCTAGACCAGGCATTACCATGTGCTGAGTGCCTAAGCTAGACCAGGCATTACCATGTGCTGAGTGCTGAAGATAGACCAGGCATTACCATGTGCTGAGTGCCTAAGCTAGACCAGGCATTACCATGTGCTGAGTGCTGAAGCTAGACCAGGCATTACCATGTGCTGAGTGCCTAAGCTAGACCAGGCATTACCATGTGCTGAGTGCCTAAGCTAGACCAGGCATTACCATGTGCTGAGTGCCTAAGCTAGACCAGGCATTACCATGTGCTGAGTGCCTAAGCTAGACCAGGCATTACCATGTGCTGAGTGCCTAAGCTAGACCAGGCATTACCATGTGCTGAGTGCTGAAGCTAGACCAGGCATTACCATGTGCTGAGTGCTGAAGCTAGACCAGGCATTACCATGTGCTGAGTGCTGAAGCTAGACCAGGCATTACCATGTGCTGAGTGCTGAAGCTAGACCAGGCATTACCATGTGCTGAGTCATGCTAGACCAGACATTACCATGTGCTGAGTGCTGAAGCTAGACCAGGCATTACCATGTGCTGAGTGCTGAAGCTAGACCATGCATTACCATGTGCTGAGTACTGAACCTAGACCAGGCATTACCATGTGCTGAGTACTGAAGCTAGACCAGGCATTACCATGTGCTGAGTGCTGAAGCTAGACCAGGCATTACCATGTGCTGAGTGCTGAAGCTAGACCAGGCATTACCATGTGCTGAGTGCCTAAGCTAGACCAGGCATTACCATGTGCTGAGTGCTGAAGCTAGACCAGGCATTACCATGTGCTGAGTGCCTAAGCTAGACCAGGCATTACCATGTGCTGAGTGCTGAAGATAGACCAGGCATTACCATGTGCTGAGTGCCTAAGCTAGACCAGGCATTACCATGTGCTGAGTGCCTAAGCTAGACCAGGCATTACCATGTGCTGAGTGCTGAAGCTAGACCAGGCATTACCATGTGCTGAGTGCTGAAGCTAGACCAGGCATTACCATGTGCTGAGTACTGAAGCTAGACCAGGCATTCTAGCAAAATGCATGCACACTGTACATCGATTTTTCTATTGTGACTGTATGTTTGTTTATCCCACGTGTAACTCTGTGTTGTTGTTTTTGTCGAACTGCTTTGCTTTATCTTGGCCAGGTCGCAGTTGTAAATGAGAACTTGTTCTCAACTGGCCTACCTGGTTAAATAAAGGTGTTCTCAACTAGCCTACCTGGTTAAATAAAGGTGTTCTCAACTAGCCTACCTGGTTAAATAAAGGTGTTCTCAACTAGCCTACCTGGTTAAATAAAGGTGAAATAAAATAAAAAATTAAATAGCGCACAGAATTAAAAAGGTATTGTCAGATATTATTCATCCAAATCAGACAAGTGTTTTTACATGGACGATACATTGGAGATAATATAAGACAACTACTGGAAACAATGGAACACTATGAAAAATCTGGGAAACCAGGCCTGGTTTTCATAGCATACTTTGAAAAGGCTTTTGTAAAGTACGACCAGAATATACATATAAATATTTATATATAAATAATATATAATATAAATAATATATATATATAAATGCCTGGAATATTTCAATTTTGGAGAATCTCTTATAAAATTGGTTGTAGTTATGTATAGTAACCCTTTGTGTAAAATAGTAAATAAAGGCTACTTTTACGAAAGTATTAAACTGTCAAGAGGCGTAAAACAAGGTTGTCCACTATCGGCATAACTATTTATTATGGCCATCGAAATGTTATCTATTAAAATCAGATCCAACAATAATATCAAGGGGTTAGAAATCCAGGTCTTAAAAACAAAAGGTGTCATTGTGCATTGATTGATTCATGTTTTATAAACTAGTAATAATAATAATAATAATAATAATAAATAATAAAAAATAAAAATAACAATAATAATAATAATAATAATAATAATAAAAAATCAAATAAATAATAATAATAATAATAGTAATAATAATAATAATAATAATAATAATACTAATAATAATAATAATAATATTAACAATAATAATAATAACAATAATAATAATCTAGACACTTTTTCTAACCTCTCTGGATTATATCCAAATTACTTATTGGATTATTCTTACTTAATAATTACTTATTTATTTACTTATTACTTATTTATTACTAAAATCTACAACTTTTACATTACTGTGTAGTCAACCAATAAAATAGTCTGACGATGATGTGGACATGCTCAGTATACATATCCCAAAAATAAATAAATGATTTTTCACTACAATACATTTTTATATAAAGTTAGCAAATATAGATACGATTTTGCTACCTTGGAAAGGGAAATATTTGTTGAAAAATCACCCTGATTAACTCTTTAGTCATATCCCAGTTTACCCTGATTAACTCTTTAGTCATATCCCAGTTTACCCTGATTAACTCTTTAGTCATATCCCAGTTTACCCTGATGAACTCTTTAGTCATATCCCAGTTTACCCTGATTAACTCTTTAGTCAGATCCCAGTTTACCCTGATTAATTCTTTAGTCAGATCCCAGTTTACCCTGATTAATTCTTTAGTCAGATCCCAGTTTACCCTGATTAATTCTTTAGTCAGATCCCAGTTTACCCTGATTAACTCTTTAGTCATATCCCAGTTTACCTATTGTCTTATGGTCTTGCCTACACCTAGCGACCTGTTTTTTTTTATTATATGAGCAAATAATATTACATTTTATTTTGAACGGCAAGACAGACTAAATTAAAGGGGCGTATTTATATAATGAATATGAATTCGGAGGGCAGAAATTATTAAATATTAAAGCATTAGACCTCTCACTAAATTAATCAGTCACACAAAAGTTATACTTAAATCCGAACTGGTTCTCTAGCAGATTAGTAAAAATGTCTCATTCCATGTTCAAGAATGGCTTTTTTCACTTTATTCAGATTACAACCTCTCACTTTCGGTTATTTGAAAATGAAATAATCTCTAAAATATCGCTGGAGAGGGTAGTGTGTACGGCCCAGTATATCACTGGGGCCAAGCTTCCTTCCTTCCACAACCTATTTACTAGGCGGTGTCAGAGGAAGGCCCAAAAAATTGACCAAGACTCTCTTATACCACACAACAAGCGGTACCGGAGCGCCAAATCTAGGTCCAAAAGGCTGCTTGTGTTACGGTGCGTGAATGAGGACCCAAAAACGAATTAACGTAAACAGAGCTTCTTTAATAACAAAACATAGGTAGGCTCAGATGGACCGGCAGATTCCGACAGGACAGGACAAGGTTGCAGCAAACATGACGATAGTCTGGTTCAGGCATGAATAACACAAACAAGAATCCGACAAAGACAGAAACAAAAACAGAGAGAGATATAGAGGACTAATCAGAGGGAAAAAGGGAACAGGTGGGAAAAGGGGTGACGAGGTAGTTAGGAGGAGACAAGGAACAGCTGGGGGAAAGAGGGGGAGAAAAGGTAACCTAATAACGACCAGCAGAGGGAGACAGGGTGAAGGGAAAGGACAGAAACAAGACACAACATGACAATACATGACAGTACCCCCCCACTCACCGAGCGCCTCCTGGCGCACTCGAGGAGGAAACCTGGCGGCAACGGAGGAAATCATCGATCAGCGCACGGTCCAGCACGTCCCGAGAGGGAACCCAACTCCTCTCCTCAGGACCGTACCCCTCCCAATCTACTAGGTACTGATGACCACGGCCCCGAGGACGCATGTCCAAAATCCTACGGACCCTGTAGATGGGTGCGCCCTCGACAAGGATGGGGGGGGGGGAGGGAAGACGAGCGGGGGCGCGAAGAACGGGCTTGACACAGGAGACATGGAAGACCGGGTGGACGCGACGAAGATATCGCGGAAGAAGAAGTCGCACTGCGACAGGATTAATGATCCGAGAAATACGGAACGGACCAATGAACCGCGGGGTCAACTTGCGAGAAGCGGTCTTAAGGGGAAGGTTCTGAGTGGAGAGCCAAACTCTCTGACCGCGACAATATCTAGGACTCTTAGTTCTACGCTTATTAGCAGCTCTCACAGTCTGCGCCCTATAACGGCAAAGTGCAGACCTGACCCTCTTCCAGGTGCGCTCGCAACGTTGGACAAAAGCCTGAGCGGAGGGGACGCTGGACTCGGCGAACTGAGATGAGAACAGCGGAGGCTGGTACCCGAGGCTACTCTGAAAAGGAGATAGCCCGGTCGCAGACGAAGGAAGCGAGTTGTGGGCGTATTCTGCCCAGGGGAGCTGTTCTGACCAAGACGCAGGGTTGCGAAAAGAAAGACTGCGTAAGATGCGACCAATAGTCTGATTGGCCCGTTCTGCTTGACCGTTAGACTGGGGGTGAAAGCCGGAAGAGAGACTGACGGAAGCCCCAATCAAACGGCAAAACTCCCTCCAAAATTGAGACGGACCTCTGTCCGAAACGACGTCTGACGGAAGGCCATGAATTCTGAAAACATTCTCGATGATGATTTGTGCCGTCTCTTTAGCAGAAGGAAGCTTAGCAAGGGGAATAAAATGAGCCGCCTTAGAGAACCTGTCGACAACCGTAAGAATAACAGTCTTCCCCGCTGACGAAGGCAGTCCGGTGACAAAATCTAAGGCGATGTGAGACCACGGTCGAGAGGGAATGGGAAGCGGCCTGAGACGGCCGGCAGGAGGGGAGTTACCGGACTTAGTCTGCGCGCAGACCGAACAAGCAGCCACGAAGCGACGCGTGTCATGCTCCCGGGTGGGCCACCAAAAACGCTGCCGAATGGAAGCAAGCGTACCCCGAACGCCAGGGTGGCCGGCTAACTTGGCAGAGTGAGCCCACTGAAGAACGGCCAGACAAGTAGGAACGGGAACGAAAAGAAGGTTCCTAGGACAAGCGCGCGGCGACGGAGTTTGAGTGAGTGCTTGCTTTACCTGCCTCTCAATTCCCCAGACAGTCAACCCGACAACACGCCCCTCAGGGAGAATCCCCTCGGGGTCAGTGGAGGCTACTGAAGAACTGAAGAGACGAGATAAAGCATCAGGCTTGGTGTTCTTAGAGCCCGGACGATAAGAAATCACGAACTCGAAACGAGCGAAAAACAGCGCCCAGCGCGCCTGACGCGCATTAAGTCGTTTGGCAGAACGGATGTACTCAAGGTTCCTATGGTCAGTCCAAACGACAAAAGGAACGGTCGCCCCCTCCAACCACTGTCGCCATTCGCCTAGGGCTAAGCGGATGGCGAGCAGTTCGCGGTTTCCCACATCATAGTTACGTTCCGACGGCGACAGGCAATGAGAAAAATACGCGCAAGGGTGGACCTTGTCGTCAGAGAGGGAGCGCTGAGAAAGAATGGCTCCCACGCCCACCTCTGACGCGTCAACCTCGACAACGAACTGTCTAGTGACGTCAGGTGTAACAAGGATAGGTGCGGATGTAAAACGATTCTTGAGGAGATCAAAAGCTCCCTGGGCGGAAACGGACCACTTAAAGCACGTCTTGACAGAAGTAAGGGCTGTGAGAGGAGCTGCCACCTGACCGAAATTACGGATGAAACGACGATAGAAGTTCGCGAAGCCGAGAAAGCGCTGCAGCTCGACGCGTGACTTAGGGACGGGCCAATCAATGACAGCTTGGACCTTAGCGGGATCCATCTTAATGCCTTCAGCGGAAATAACAGAACCGAGAAATGTGACGGAGGAGGCATGAAAAGAGCACTTCTCAGCCTTCACAAAAAGACAATTCTCTAAAAGGCGCTGGAGGACACGTCGAACGTGCTGAACATGAATCTGGAGTGACGGTGAAAAAATCAGGATATCGTCAAGGTAAACGAAAACAAAGATGTTCAGCATGTCTCTCAGGACATCATTGACTAATGCCTGAAAGACAGCTGGAGCGTTAGCGAGGCCGAAAGGAAGAACCCGGTATTCAAAGTGCCCTAACGGAGTGTTAAACGCCGTCTTCCACTCGTCCCCCTCCCTGATGCGCACGAGATGGTAAGCGTTACGAAGGTCCAACTTAGTGAAAAACCTGGCTCCCTGCAGGATCTCGAAGGTTGAAGACATAAGAGGAAGCGGATAACGATTCTTCACTGTTATGTCATTCAGCCCTCGATAATCTATGCAGGGGCGCAGGGACCCGTCCTTCTTCTTAACAAAAAAAACCCCGCTCCGGCGGGAGAGGAGGAGGGGACTATGGTACCGGCGGCAAGAGCTACAGACAAATAATCTTCGAGAGCCTTACGTTCGGGAGCCGACAGAGAGTATAGTCTACCCCGGGGGGGAGTGGTTCCCGGAAGGAGATCAATACTACAATCATACGACCGGTGTGGAGGAAGAGAGGTGGCCCTGGACCGACTGAACACCGTGCGCAGATCGTGATATTCCTCCGGCACCCCTGTCAAATCACCAGGCTCCTCCTGTGAAGAAGAGACAGAGGAAACAGGAGGGATAGCAGACATTAAACATTTCACATGACAAGAGACGTTCCAGGAGAGGATAGAATTACTAGACCAATTAATGGAAGGATTATGACAAACTAGCCAGGGATGGCCCAAAACAACAGGTGTAAAAGGTGAACGAAAAATTAAAAAAGAAATGGTTTCGCTATGATTACCAGAAACAGTGAGGGTTAAAGGTAGCGTCTCACGCTGAATCCTGGGGAGAGGACTACCATCCAGGGCGAACAAGGCCGTGGACTCCCTTAACTGTCTGAGAGGAATGTCATGTTCCCGAGCCCAGGTCTCGTCCATAAAACAGCCCTCCGCCCCAGAGTCTATTAAGGCACTGCAGGAAGCTGACGAACCGGTCCAGCGTAGATGGACCGACAAGGTAGTGCAGGATCTTGAAGGAGAGACAGGAGTAGTAGCGCTCACCAGTAGCCCTCCGCTTACTGATGAGCTCTGGCTTTTACTGGACATGAAGTGACAAAATGACCAGCAGAACCGCAATAGAGACAGAGGCGGTTGGTGATTCTCCGTTCCCTCTCCTTAGTCGAGATGCGGATACCTCCCAGCTGCATAGGCTCAGCACCCGAGCCGGCAGAGGAAGATGGTAGTGATGCGGAGAGGGGGGCAACGGAGAACGCGAGCTCCTTTCCACGAGCTCGGTGACGAAGATCAACCCGTCGCTCAATGCGAATAGCGAGTTCAATCAAGGAATCCACGCTGGAAGGAACCTCCCGGGAGAGAATCTCATCCTTTACCTCTGCGCGGAGACCCTCCAGAAAACGAGCGAGCAAAGCCGGCTCGTTCCAGCCACTGGAGGCAGCAAGAGTGCGAAACTCAATAGAGTAGTCTGTTATGGATCGATTACCTTGACATAGGGAAGACAGGGCCCTGGAAGCCTCCTCCCCAAAAACAGATCGATCAAAAACCTGTATCATCTCCTCCTTAAAGTCCTGATACTGGTTAGTACACTCAGCCCTTGCCTCCCAGATTGCCGTGCCCCACTCACGAGCCCGTCCAGTAAGGAGAGATATGACGTAGGCGACACGAGCAGTGCTCCTGGAGTAAGTGTTGGGCTGGAGAGAAAACACAATATCACACTGGGTGAGGAACGAGCGGCATTCAGTGGGCTCCCCAGAGTAACACGGCGGGTTATTGATTCTGGGCTCCGGAGATTCGAAAGCCCTGGAAGTGGCCGGTGGATCGAGGCGGAGATGGTGAACCTGTTCTGTGAGGTTGGAGACTTGGGTGGCCAGGGTCTCAACGGCATGTCGAGCAGCAGACAATTCCTGCTCGTGTCTGCCTAGCATCGCTCCCTGGATCTCGACGGCTGAGTGGAGAGGATCCGAAGTCGCTGGGTCCATTCTTGGTCGGATTCTTCTGTTACGGTGCGTGAATGAGGACCCAAAAGCGAATTAACGTAAACAGAGCTTCTTTAATAACAAAACATAGGTAGGCTCAGATGGACCGGCAGATTCCGACAGGACAGGACAAGGTTGCAGCAAACATGACGATAGTCTGGTTCAGGCATGAATAACACAAACAAGAATCCGACAAAGACAGAAACAAAAACAGAGAGAGATATAGAGGACTAATCAGAGGGAAAAAGGGAACAGGTGGGAAAAGGGGTGACGAGGTAGTTAGGAGGAGACAAGGAACAGCTGGGGGAAAGAGGGGGAGAAAAGGTAACCTAATAACGACCAGCAGAGGGAGACAGGGTGAAGGGAAAGGACAGAAACAAGACACAACATGACAATACATGACAGCTTGACAGCTTCTACCCCCCCCCCCCCCCTTTGTTTTTACACTGCTGCTACTCTCTGTTTATTATCTATGCATAGTGACTTTACCCCTACCTTCATGTAAAAATGACCTCGACTAACCTGTACCCCCGCACATTAACTTGGTACCGGTACCCCCTGTATATACAGTTCAAGTCAGAATTTTTCCTCCAAACTTGACGATGGTCATTATGGCCAAAAAGTTACATTTTTGTTTCATCAGACCAGAGGATATTTCTCCAAAAAGTACGATCTTTGTCACCATGTGCAGTTGCAAAGCGTAGTCTGGCTTTTTTTTATGGCGGTTTTGGAGCAGTGGCTTCTTCCTTGCTGAGTGGCCTTTCAGGTTATGTCGATATAGGACTCGTTTTACTGTGGATATAGATACTTTTGTACCTGTTTCCTCAAGCATCTTCACAAGGTCCTTTGCTGTTGTTCTGGGATTGAATTGCACTTTTCGCACCAAAGTACGTTCATCTCTAGGAGACAGAACGCGTCTCCTTCCTGAGCGGTATGACAGCTGCGTGGTCCCATGGTGTTTATACTTGCGTACTATTGTTTGTACAGATGAACGTGGTACCTTCAGGCATTTGGAAATTGCTCTCAAGGATGAACCAGACTTGTGGAGGTCTACAATTTATTTTCTGAGGACTTGGCTGATTTCTTTTGATTTCCCCATGATGTCAAGCAAAGAGGCACTGAGTTTGAAGGTAGGCCTTGAAATACAGCCACAGGTACACCTCCAATTGACTCAAATGATGTCAATTAGCCTATCAGAAGCTTCTAAAGCCATGACATCATTTTCTGGAATTTTCCAAGCTGTTTAAAGCCAGTCAGTTTAGTGTATGTAAACTTCTGACCCACTGGAATTGTGATCCAGTGAATTATAAATGAAATAACCTGTCTGTAAACAATTGTTTGAAAAATGACTTGTGTCATGCACAAAGTAGATGTCCTAACCGACTTACCAAAACTATAGTTTGTTAACAAGAAATTTGTGGAGTGCTTGAAAAATTTGTTTTAATGACTCCAACCTAACACGGAACCCAAACCGGCTGCGCGCCTGCGCCATCGTGTATACATTTATTTTCACCCCCTACACCAAACGCAATCACCGCACGCAGGTTAAAATATCAAAACAAACTGAACCAACGACAATTTGGGGACAGGTCGAAAAGCATGGTTAAGGGCTTGTAAGTAAGCATTTCACAGTCAGGTCTACCTACACCTGTTGTATTCGGGGTGTGTTGTGACACGAAGTTTGATTTGATTTGAAAATAGATGGGAGGAGGGGTTGAGGGTAGCTGAAGGATGGGAGTAAAAACAAAACAAAATATAACTAATGTAAAATAGATTGTGTCCGTAAAACGTATATTGTATGTATAAGCTGGAAGTAGAAAGCTAAGTATTGTTGTTCATTAGTTTACCCCAATTAGGAAAGGGCCGGTAGCGTTTGTGGAAAATAAAGGAAAATATATTTTAAAAAGATGTGTGTGATATATACATATATATATATATATAGAAATGTGTATTTTACATGTATATGTGTGTACGTATGTATGAATGTGTCATGTTTTGAAAAATATATGGAGGATTGGAAATGATGCAGACAATTACTTTGATGGAAGCTACAATCTATCTACAATTTTAAAGATGATCTACAGGAGATGTAAAACATACAGAAGCACCTGTTATATCGGATTTTTTTGCATCTCTAGAAACGACTTACCGTTTAGACGGGGTAGGCTACAATGTTTCTTCGTAAACCTATTCCTGCAGGAATTAAAGGTTTGGTGGTTGTATGTAAAATGCTCAAAGATAATAAAATATTTTCGGTCTAAATCCCGAATGAAATGTCAGCTATGAAAGCATCCAGGCTCCGGAAAATGGTCCCAAATATGTCGCAATTAAAGTCGTATACTTTAAAAGTTCCTATACTTGCTATGTCGTGATCTTAAGTATTATCTTGTCGTTCCAGGTTTTGGAAAGGTACGTCTTGTTCGAACATAAAAAAAATGCCGATTTTACAACAACAGGATGGCGGTATTGAGATATCCGAGGCTGCCCTAAAGTAGGAACATCGAACCGGGTCTACTGTACACCACATTCTTCTTTTCCATTGGTTTATTTCTTAGAAGGCGGGACTACTGGTTACCGTGCATTGATGTTTGATTGGCTATGTGAGTTATCATTCTGCACACTGTTTTCTTTTTTCTTAAAAAAATATATATATTTATAGGTCAATATTCTCATCTACAATACATCATCGATTTATGAATATTTGGATAGGTCTTGAATAATTATAAAAAGTATGAAGAATATGAATAGAATATGTTTACAGAACAGCTGATATTCAGCCAATGAAAACAAGCAGAATATACGTTTTTTGGGGGATGGACATTGGGACTGGACTTTCAAGTTTTACTGTCACGTGCACAAGTACAGTGAACTGCCTTTCTTGCATGCTCTTGTAACGGATGTGAAACGGCTAGCTTAGTTAGCGGTGGTGCGGCGCTAAATAGCGTTTCAATCGGTGACGTCACTTGCTCTGAGACCTTGAAGTAGTTGTTCCCCGTTTGCTCTGCAAGGGCTGCGTTTTTTTGTGGAGCGTTGGGTAATGATGCTTCGTGGTTGTCAGTTGTCATGATGATCTGTGACTGCCAAATCGAGGTGAAGGTAAGAATCTCTGCATTAACACTCACCAGGGTCATGATGATCTGTGACTGCTGAATCGAGGTGAAGGTAAGAATCTCTGCATTAACACTCACCAGGGTCATGATGATCTGTGACTGCCGAATCGAGGTGAAGGTAAGAATCTCTGCATTAACACTCACAAGGGTCATGATGATTTGTGACTGCCGAATCGAGGTGAAGGTAAGAATCTCTGCATCAACACTCACCAGGGTCATGATGATCTGTGACTGCTGAATCGAGGTGGAGGTAAGAATCTCTGCATTAACACTCACCAGGGTCATGATGATCTGTGACTGCTGAATCGAGGTGGAGGTAAGAATCTCTGCATTAACACTCACCAGGGTCATGATGATCTGTGACTGCTGAATCGAGGTGAAGGTAAGAATCTCTGCATTAACTACTTAATGTACCGCTACATTTAGTAATTATTAAATTGGCAAAATTGGTACATTTGTTGAAATTTACAATTCTGGGGCCTCCTGAGTGGCACAGTGGTCTAAGGCGCTGCATTGCAGTGCTAGCTGTGCCACTAGAGATTCTGGGTTCAAGCCAAGGCTCTGTCGCAGCCGGCCGCGCCTGGGAGGCCCATGGGGCAGCGCACAATTGGCCCAGCGTCGTCCGGGTTAGGTAGGGTTTGGCCGGCAGGGATGTCCTTGTCTCATCGCGCACTAGCGACTCCTGTGGCGGGCCGGGCGCAGTGCATGCTGACACTGTAGCCAGGTGTACAGTGTTTCCTCCGATACATTGATGCTTCCGGGTGTGCTTTGTGTCAAGAAGCAGTGCGGCTTGGCTTGGTTGGGTTGTGTTTCGGAGGACGCATGGCTCTCAACCTTCACCTCTCCCGAGTCCGTACGCGAGTTGCAGCGGTGAGACAAAACTATAACTACTACCAATTGGATACCATGAAAAAAATGATATACAATTCTGTGAACTATCTTGGCCAATTTTACACAATCCCTGTTATCTTGCTAACTAACTCATGGTTAGCTAGTTAGCAGCATTAGCATGGCTAGACGCCGTATATTTGTCTGGTCATTTAAATGCATGAGAAATTCATAAAAACGAGTTTAGCTTTCATAAACCAACAGTCTAGCTAGCTAACTTAACTAGCTAGCTAACTTAACTAGCTTGCTAACTTAACTAGCTTGCTAACTTAACTAGCTAGCTAACGTATATGGTGAAGCTAGCGTTCTTGATAATATTTGTGTCTGAAGAGTGGGTGGTGTACTGTTTCAATGTGCTTGGTGTTGTGGTCACGACAGTCAGAGATATATAGTTAAGCAAACTTTACTAGGTTGTCAACCAGCACATTAATAAACTAAGTAATAACAGGGTTTCCGTTTCCTGTGTAACATCAATATCGCTACATCTACTACTTGACTTGTAGCTATCTGTATTATTTTTTATATTTAACAGTTAGCTAGCTAGACTGTTGCAAGCCAGTTTAAGAACAAATTCTTACTTACAATGACGGCCTAGGAAAAGTAAGTTAACTGCCTCGTTCAGGGGCAGAACAACAGATTTTTACATTGTCAGCTCGGGGATTCGATCTAGCAACCTTTCAGTTACTGGTCCAACGATCTAACCACTAAGGCTACCTGGATTTTTGAGATACTTGAGAGATGGACTGATTAGCATCTCTTGAGTCAGCAGTATGTTTACTCTACTGCAGGAAGACATCGATCTGTTTGCCGTTACCCTCTGGACAACAGATCATTAGTATAGCTATTATAATGACAAAGTGAAAACATATTTTTTTAGAAATTTTAGCAAAGTTATTGAAAATTAAATACAGAAATGTTTGATTTTCATAAGTATTCACACCCCTGAGTCAATGTTAGAAACAACTTGTGGCAGCAATTAGAGCTGTAAGTCATTCTGGGTAAATCTGTAAGAAATTTGCACACCTTGATTGTACAATATTAGAAACGCTGTGTTTTGTCTTACCCTGGAGTGACATTTCGATAACCATCCATCTCTGACAAGGTGACTTTTATCAATACATTTGGATATATTTACACTCAGATTCGAAAAAAATGCCAATTAGCATCAGCGTAGACATCATGCAAAACTACAAATCCCAGCATGCTCCTGCACCTCATCTCTAGCTGACATCTTTGCTAACAGGTATTGTATCAATTTAAAACTCGCAATAGACAGTTCGCAGAATTGTCCATTTAAAGAAATGTTGCCATTTTATTAATTACTACATTATTACATTACATTTAGCTAACATTATGTAACAGTATAACTTTAGTCCGTCCCCTCGCCGATACCCGGGCTCGAACCAGGGACCCTCTGCACACATCAACAACTGACAACCACGAAGCATCATTACCCAACGCTCCACAAAAAAACGCAGCCCTTGCAGAGCAAACGGGGAACCACTACTTCAAGGTCTCAGAGCGAGTGAAGTCACCGATTGAAACACTATTAGCGCGCTCCACCGCTGACTAGCTAGCCATTTCACATCCGTTACAATTACATAGATAATCCAGAGCACAGGCAGCTGGTGGAACTTTAATTGGGGAGGATGGGTTTTATAGTAATGTTTGATTCCATTCACTCCATTCCAGCCATTATTGTGAGCGGTCCTCCCCTCAGCAGCCCCCTGTGACCCAGAGATTTGTTTTTACCTTTGCCTCGATTTGGCAGTATCTTCCAGATCATCATGGCATTTGTAGTTCTTTATGATAGCCACATTAGCAGCTAATTAGCATAAAAATACAGGAAAATATATTGATAAAAGTGTCCTTGTCTTAGAGAGATTTACACGGTTTTCAATACATCACACCAGGGTGAGCCTACACAAAACACAGCCATTATTGTATGAGTTTCTAAAGTCCCCTACAGGGGGAATAAACAATGGAGGAAAAACGATTGGAGCATTTCCCTGTTTGACCGCTAGATTATATATAGAATATTATTGTACATTTAGTTATATATATATATATTATACCAAGGACATTTACCAATTTACCAAGTACATTTAGTTATATATATATATATATATATATATATATATATATATATATATATATATATAACTAAATGTACTTGGTAAATAATATATATATATATAAATGTACAATAATATAATATATATATATATAACTAAATGTCCTTGGTATAATATATATATATAACTAAATGTACAATAATATAATATATATATATATAACTAAATGTCCTTGGTATAATATATATATATAACTAAATGTACAATAATATAATATATATATATATAACTAAATGTACAATAATATAATATATATATATATAAATAAATGTCCTTGGTATAATATATATATATATATATAACTAAATGTACAATAATATAATATATATATATATAACTAAATGTACAATAATATAATATATATATATATAAATAAATGTCCTTGGTATAATATATATATATAATATTATTGTACATTTAGTTATATATATATATTATACCAAGGACATTTAGTTATATATATATATATTATATTATTGTACATTTAGTTATATATATATATATTATATTATTGTACATTTAGTTATATATATATATATATATTATACCAAGGACATTTATTTATATATATATATATTATATTATTGTACATTTAGTTATATATATATATAGATTATACCAAGGACATTTAGTTATAAATATATATATATTACGCCAAGGATATTTAGTTATATATATATATTATATTATTGTACATTTAGTTATATATATATATTATACCAAGGACATTTAGTTATATAAATATATATTATATTATTGTACATTTAGTTATATAAATAGATTATACCAAGGACATTTAGTTATATATATATATATTATATTATTGTACATTTAGTTATATAAATATATATTATATTATTGTACATTTAGTTATATAAATATATATTATATTATTGTACATTTAGTTGTATATATATATTATACCAAGGACATTTAGTTATATATATATATATATATATATTATATTATTGTACATTTAGTTATATATATATATATATATATATATATATATATATATATATATATATATATATTATACCAAGGACATTTAGTTATATATATATATATATATATATATATATATATATATTATATTATTGTACATTTAGTTATATATATATATATATATATATATATATTATATATATATATATATATATATATATATATTATACCAAGGACATTTAGTTATATATATATATATATATTATACCAAGGACATTTAGTTATATATATATATATTATATTATTGTACATTTAGTTATATATATATATATATATTATACCAAGGACATTTAGTTATATATATATATATATATATTATACCAAGGACATTTAGTTATATATATATATATATATTATACCAAGGACATTTAGTTATATATATATATATTATATTATTGTACATTTAGTTATATATATATATATATATTATACCAAGGACATTTAGTTATATATATATATATATATAATATTATTGTACATTTAGTTATATATATACAGTATATATATATTATACCAAGTACATTTAGTTCCGCGTTTGGAGAAAGTTGTTTTCTGTGCCATGTTTCTCTTTATTATATGTTTACAAATCAGTAATCATAATGTCGTTGACAGTACTGTAAGGAACCGGCAAAAAGCGAAGTTCCTGCTAACATTAACCATTTTATATGTCACAATGCTATTTCATGTTATCTCAAAATTGTCCAGCAGATGGCAGTACTATTACCTGGCTATGTGATTTAGTGAGCCACGTCCAACCCTGTTAGCTAGTTCGCAATAAACAACGAGCAATGAATATGAAAGCCCGTGCCTGTTGTTCCCTCATTCATACACTGTACAACAATATAAAAGCAGCATGTAAAGTGTTGGTCCCGTGTTTCATGAGCTGAAATAAAAGATCCCAGAAATGTTCCACACACACACAAAAAAACACAAAAATTTTGTGCACACGTTTGTTTACATCCCTGTTAGTGAGCATTTCTCCATTGCCAATTGACAGGTGCGGCATATCAAGCATCTGAGTAAACGGCATAATCATTACACAGGTGCACCTTGTGCTAGGGGACAATAAAAGGCCACTCTAAAATGTGTAGTTTTGTCACACAACACAATGACACATATGTCTCAAGTTTGGAGGGAGCGTGCAATTGGCATGCTGATGGCAGGTATGTCCAACCAGAGCTGTTGCCAGAGCATTTGATGTTCATTTCTCTACTATAAACCGACTTCATTTTAGAGAATTTGGCAGTGTCCAACCAGCTTCACAACCGCAGACCAGGCTGCCTGCCTCCCCCTCTAACCACTAGGCTACCTGCCTCTAACCACTAGGCTACCTGCCTCCAACCACTAGGCTACCTGCCTCTAACCACTAGGCTACCTGCCTCCCCCTCTAACCACCAAGCTACCTGCCGCCCCCTCTAACCACTAGGCTGCCTGCCTCTCCCTCTAACCACTAGGCTACCTACCTCTAACCACTAGGCTACCTGCCTCTAACCACTAGGCTAACTGCCTCTAACCACTAGGCTACCTGCCTCTAACCACTAGGCTACCTGCCTCTAACCACTAGGCTGCCTGCCTCTAACCACTAGGCTACCTGCCTCCAACCACTAGGCTACCTGCCTCTAACCTCTAGGCTACCTGCTTCCCCCTCTAACCACCAAGCTACCTGCCTCACCCTCTAACCACTAAGCTACCTGCCTCTAACCACTAGGCTACGTGCCTCTAACCACTAGGCTGCCTGCCTCTAACCACTAGGCTGCCTGCCTCTAAACACTAGGCTGTCTGCCTCTAACCACTAGGCTGCCTGCCTCTAACCACTAGGCTACCTGCCTCTAACCACTAGGCTACCTGCCTCCAACCACTAGGCTACCTGCCTCTAACCACTAGGCTACCTGCCTCCCCCCTCTAACCACCAGGCTACCTGCCTCCCCCTCTAACCACCAGGCTACCTGCCTCCCCCTCTAAACACCAAGCTACCTGCCTCCCCCCTCTAACCACTAGGCTGCCTGCCTATAACAACTAGGCTACCTGCCTCCAACCACTAGGCTACCTGCCTCTAACCTAGGCTACCTGCCTCCCCCCTCTAACCACTAGGCTACCTGCTTCCCCCTCTAACCACCAAGCTACCTGCCTCCCCCTCTAACCACTAGACTACCTGCCTCTAAACACTAGGCTACGTGCCTCTAACTACTAGGCTGCCTGCCTCTAACCACTAGACTGCCTGCCTCTAAACACTAGGCTGCCTGCCTCTAACCACTAGCCTGCCTGCCTCTAACCACTAGGCTGCCTGCCTCTAACCACTAGGCTACCTGCCTCTAACCACTAGGCTACCTGCCTCCAACCACTAGGCTACCTGCCTCTAACCACTAGGCTACCTGCCTCCCCCCTCTAACCACTAGGCTACCTGCTTCACCCTCTAACCACCAGGCTACCTGCCTCCCCCTCTAACCACCAGGCTACCTGCCTCCCCCTCTAACCACCAAGCTACCTGCCTCCCCCCTCTAACCACTAGGCTACCTGCCTCTAACCACTAGGCTACCTGCCTCCCCCGTCTAACCACTAGGCTACCTGCTTCACCCGCTAACCACTAGGCTACCTGCCTCTAACCACTAGGCTACCTGCCTCCCCCTCTAACCACCAAGCTACCTGCTGCCCCCTCTAACCACTAGGCTACCTGCCTCTAACCATTAGGCTACCTGCCTCTAACCACTAGGCTACCTGCCTCTAACCACTAGGCTACCTGCCTCTAACCACTAGGCTACCTGCCTCTAACAACTATGCTGCCTGCCTCTAAACACTAGGCTACCTGCTTCTAACCACTAGGCTACCTGCCTCTAACCACTAGGCTGCCTGCCTCTAACCACTAGGTTACCTGCCTCTAACCACTAGGCTACCTGCCTCCAACCACTAGGCTACCTGCCTCTAACCACTAGGCTACCTGCTCTAACCACTAGGCTACCTGCCTCTAACCACTAGGCTACCTGCCTCTAACCACTAGGCTGCCTGCCTCTAACCACTAGGCTACCTGCCTCTAACCACTAGGCTGCCTGCCTCTAACCACTAGGCTACCGGCCTCCAACCACTAGGCTACCCACCTCTAACCACTAGGCTACCTGCCTCTAACCACTAGGCTGCCTGCCTCTAACCACTAGGCTACCTGCCTCTAACCACTAGGCTACCTGCCTCTAACCACTAGGCTGCCTGCCTCTAACCACTAGGCTGCCTGCCTCTAACCACTAGGCTGCCTGCCTCTAACCACTAGGCTGCCTGCCTATAACCACTAGGCTACCTGCCTCTAACCACTAGGCTACCTGACTCTAACCACTAGGCTGCCTGCCTCTAACCACAAGTCTACCTGCCTCTAACCACTAGGCTACCTGCCTCTAACCACTAGGCTGCCTGCCTCTAACCACTATGCTACCTGCCTCTAACCACTAGGCTACCTGCCTCCAACCACTAGGCTACCTGCCTCTAACCACTAGGCTACCTGCCTCCCCCCTCTAACCACTAGGCTACCTGCTTCACCCTCTAACCACCAGGCTACCTGCCTCCCCCTCTAACCACCAGGCTACCTGCCTCCCCCTCTAACCACCAAGCTACCTGCCTCCCCCCTCTAACCACTAGGCTACCTGCCTCTAACCACTAGGCTACCTGCCTCCCCCGTCTAACCACTAGGCTACCTGCTTCACCCGCTAACCACTAGGCTACCTGCCTCTAACCACTAGGCTACCTGCCTCCCCCTCTAACCACCAAGCTACCTGCTGCCCCCTCTAACCACTAGGCTACCTGCGTCTAACCACTAGGCTACCTGCCTCTAACCACTAGGCTACCTGCCTCTAACCACTAGGCTACCTGCCTCTAACCACTAGGCTGCCTGCCTCTAACCACTAGGCTGCCTGCCTCTAACCACTAGGCTGCCTGCCTCTAACCACTAGGCTGCCTACCTCTAACCACTAGGCTGCCTGCCTCTAACCACTAGGCTACCTGCCTCTAACCACTAGGCTGCCTGCCTCTAACCACTAGGCTACCTGCCTCTAACCACTAGGCTACCTGCCTCTAACCACTAGGCTGCCTGCCTCTAAACACTAGGCTACCTGCCTCTAACCACTAGGCTACCTGCCTCTAACCACTAGGCTACCTGCCTCTAACCACTAGGCTACCTGCCTCTAACCACTAGGCTACCTGCCTCTAACCACTAGGCTACCTGCCTCTAACCACTAGGCTACCTGCCTCTAACCACTAGGCTACCTGCCTATAACCACTAGGCTGCCTGCCTCTAACCACTATGCTGCCTGTCTCTAAACACTAGGCTACCTGCCTCTAACCACTAGGCTACCTGCCTCTAACCACTAGGCTACCTGCCTCTAACCACTAGGCTGCCTGCCTCTAACCACTAGGCTGCCTGCCTCTAACCACTAGGCTGCCTGCCTCTAACCACTAGGCTGCCTGCCTATAACCACTAGGCTACCTGCCTCTAACCACTAGGCTACCTGACTCTAACCACTAGGCTGCCTGCCTCTAACCACAAGTCTACCTGCCTCTAACCACTAGGCTACCTGCCTCTAACCACTAGGCTGCCTGCCTCTAACCACTATGCTACCTGCCTCTAACCACTAGGCTACCTGCCTCCAACCACTAGGCTACCTGCCTCTAACCACTAGGCTACCTGCCTCCCCCCTCTAACCACTAGGCTACCTGCTTCACCCTCTAACCACCAGGCTACCTGCCTCCCCCTCTAACCACCAGGCTACCTGCCTCCCCCTCTAACCACCAAGCTACCTGCCTCCCCCCTCTAACCACTAGGCTACCTGCCTCTAACCACTAGGCTACCTGCCTCCCCTGTCTAACCACTAGGCTACCTGCTTCACCCGCTAACCACTAGGCTACCTGCCTCTAACCACTAGGCTACCTGCCTCCCCCTCTAACCACCAAGCTACCTGCTGCCCCCTCTAACCACTAGGCTACCTGCGTCTAACCACTAGGCTACCTGCCTCTAACCACTAGGCTACCTGCCTCTAACCACTAGGCTACCTGCCTCTAACCACTAGGCTGCCTGCCTCTAACCACTAGGCTGCCTGCCTCTAACCACTAGGCTGCCTGCCTCTAACCACTAGGCTGCCTACCTCTAACCACTAGGCTGCCTGCCTCTAACCACTAGGCTACCTGCCTCTAACCACTAGGCTACCTGCCTCTAACCACTAGGCTGCCTGCCTCTAACCACTAGGCTACCTGCCTCTAACCACTAGGCTACCTGCCTATAACCACTAGGCTGCCTGCCTCCAACCACTATGCTACCTGCCTCTAACCACTAGGCTACCTGCCTCTAACCACTAGGCTACCTGCGTCTAACCACTAGGCTACCTCCCTCTAACCACTAGGCTACCTGCTTCACCCTCTAACCACCAGGCTACCTGCCTCCCCCTCTAACCACCAGGCTACCTGCCTCCCCCTCTAACCACCAAGCTACCTGCCTCCCCCCTCTAACCACTAGGCTACCTGCCTCTAACCACTAGGCTACCTGCCTCCCCCGTCTAACCACTAGGCTACCTGCTTCACCCGCTAACCACTAGGCTACCTGCCTCTAACCACTAGGCTACCTGCCTCCCCCTCTAACCACCAAGCTACCTGCTGCCCCCTCTAACCACTAGGCTACCTGCGTCTAACCACTAGGCTACCTGCCTCTAACCACTAGGCTACCTGCCTCTAACCACTAGGCTACCTGCCTCTAACCACTAGGCTGCCTGCCTCTAACCACTAGGCTGCCTGCCTCTAACCACTAGGCTGCCTGCCTCTAACCACTAGGCTGCCTACCTCTAACCACTAGGCTGCCTGCCTCTAACCACTAGGCTACCTGCCTCTAACCACTAGGCTACCTGCCTCTAACCACTAGGCTGCCTGCCTCTAACCACTAGGCTACCTGCCTCTAACCACTAGGCTACCTGCCTATAACCACTAGGCTGCCTGCCTCTAACCACTATGCTACCTGCCTCTAACCACTAGGCTACCTGCCTCTAACCACTAGGCTACCTGCGTCTAACCACTAGGCTACCTGCCTCTAACCACTAGGCTGCCTGCCTCTAACCACTAGGCTGCCTGCCTCTAACCACTAGGCTACCTGCCTCTAACCACTAGGCTACCTGCCTCTAACCACTAGGCTGCCTGCCTCTAACCACTAGGCTACCTGCCTCTAACCACTAGGCTACCTGCCTCTAACCACTAGGCTGCCTGCCTCTAACCACTAGGCTACCTGCCTCTAACCACTAGGCTACCTGCCTCTAACCACTAGGCTGCCTGCCTCTAAACACTAGGCTACCTGCCTCTAACCACTAGGCTACCTGCCTCTAACCACTAGGCTACCTGCCTCTAACCACTAGGCTACCTGCCTCTAACCACTAGGCTACCTGCCTCTAACCACTAGGCTACCTGCCTCTAACCACTAGGCTACCCTGCCTCTAACCACTAGGCTACCTGCCTCTAACCACTAGGCTACCTGCCTCTAACCACTAGGCTACCTGCGTCTAACCACTAGGCTACCTGCCTCTAACCACTAGGCTGCCTGCCTCTAACCACTAGGCTGCCTGCCTCTAACCACTAAGCTACCTTCCTCTAACCACTAGGCTACCTGCCTCTAACCACTAGGCTGCCTGCCTCTAACCACTAGGCTACCTGCCTCTAACCACTAGGCTGCCTGCCTCTAACCACTAGGCTACCGGCCTCTAACCACTAGGCTACCTGCCTCTAACCACTAGGCTACCTGCCTCTAACCACTAGGCTACCTGTCTCTAACCACTAGGCTACCTGCGTCTAACCACTAGGCTACCTGCCTCTAACCACTAGGCTGCTTGCCTCTAACCACTAGGCTGCCTGCCTCTAACCACTAGGCTACCTGCCTCTAACCACTAAGCTACCTGCCTCTAACCACTAGGCTACCTGCCTCTAACCACTAGGCTGCCTGCCTCTAACCACTAGGCTACCTGCCTCTAACCACTAGGCTGCCTGCCTCTAACCACTAGGCTGCCTGCCTCTAACCACTAGGCTACCTGCCTCTAACCACTAGGCTACCTGCCTCTAACCACTAGGCTACCTGCCTCTAACCACTAGGCTGCCTGCCTCTAACCACTAGGCTACCTGCCTCTAACCACTAGGCTGCCTGCCTCTAACCACTAGGCTACCTGCCTCTAACCACTAGGCTGCCTGCCTCTAACCACTAGGCTACCGGCCTCTAACCACTAGGCTACCTGCCTCTAACCACTAGGCTACCTGCCTCTAACCACTAGGCTACCTGTCTCTAACCACTAGGCTACCTGCGTCTAACCACTAGGCTACCTGCCTCTAACCACTAGGCTGCTTGCCTCTAACCACTAGGCTGCCTGCCTCTAACCACTAGGCTACCTGCCTCTAACCACTAAGCTACCTGCCTCTAACCACTAGGCTACCTGCCTCTAACCACTAGGATACCTGCCTCTAACCACTAGGCTACCTTCCTCTAACCACTAGGCTACCTGCCTCTAACCACTAGGCTACCTGCCTCTAACCACTAGGATACCTGCCTCTAACCACTAGGCTACCTGCCTCTAACCACTAGGCTACCTGCCTCTAACCACCAGGCTACCTGCCTCTAACCACTAGGCTACCTGCCTCTAACCACCAGGCTACCTGCGTCTAACCACTAGGCTACCTGCCTCTAACCACTAGGCTGCCTGCCTCTAACCACTAGGCTGCCTGCCTCTAACCACTAGGCTGCCTGCCTCTAACCACTAGGATACCTGCCTCTAACCACTAGGCTACCTTCCTCTAACCACTAGGCTACCTGCCTCTAACCACTAGGCTGCCTGCCTCTAACCACTAGGCTACCGGCCTCTAACCACTAGGCTACCTGCGTCTAACCACTAGGCTACCTGCCTCTAACCACTAGGCTGCCTGCCTCTAACCACTAGGCTACCTGCCTCTAACCACTAGGCTGCCTGCCTCTAACCACTAGGCTACCTGCCTCTAACCACTAGGCTACCTGCCTCTAACCACTAGGCTGCCTGCCTCTAACCACTAGGCTACCGGCCTCTAACCACTAGGCTACCTGCGTCTAACCACTAGGCTACCTGCCTCTAACCACTAGGCTGCCTGCCTCTAACCACTAGGCTACCTGCCTCTAACCACTAGGCTGCCTGCCTCTAACCACTAGGCTACCTGCCTCTAACCACTAGGCTACCTGCCTCTAACCACTAGGCTACCTGCCTCTAACCACTAGGCTGCCTGCCTCTAACCACTAGGATACCTGCCTCTAACCACTAGGCTACCTGCCTCTAACCACTAGTCTACCTGCCTCTAACCACCAGGCTACCTGCCTCTAACCACTAGGCTACCTGCCCTTTAAAAACATTCTGATTTGGTCTATAGCCTAGACGAGCATACTCAGAAAAACACATGCTCCTGATTTTTTGACATAGGCGTATTTTGAATAAAATATACAATATAATTACGAAAAGGATTGAGGTTAGATTTTAAATCGACTTATATGTGCGTTTTAGGTTATAGTTTTAGAGCATAATCATATATATATATATTTTTAAAACATTTTCTTCTGTCTAATGTTGCCGAAAAAAATACTAATGGGAACATAAATAGGAAAACATGAACCTATTGATCTATAGTTGGAAATGAAGCCTAGAGCCGATTAATCTACGTGAAACTGTTTAATGGAACAGCTGTGACAGCTGGTACAAAAAGATCCGTCTGGTGGGGTCTATGAGGGACAGTCTCTCCAAGCCCTTTAAAATCAAGAGTTGTTAAACCCTACTCTCTATTAGTTTGACCTAGTAAATGGTCTCATGCTAATCTAAAATATATTTTTTCCCCCCCATGTTCAAAGTAGCCCACTGCTAAGGTATATCGCAGGGTGGTATAAGGAGGGGGAACACAAAAAACACACACACAAGGCGGAGTTACAGAATTCACCAAGTGTCTGCACGGTCTTTCTCTCTCTCTCTCTCTCTCTCTCTGCTTAGTTGAAAAGAAGTGTGGAGGGTAGGTTAACTTGTAAATGAAGTGGTCGAATACGTGACCGAAATCTCAACAAGACCACCCAATCTGCAAATATGTAACGGCCGGACTAAACCTTGGATAATATTTCCGAATGGAAAACATGAAATTCTCTACAAGAAGCACAAAGAAGCTGTGTTTTTACGCGGCGTTGTTGGTGTCGCTTACGAGCGACCTGGCAATGGGAGGTAAGATCTCTGATAATTCGACTTTTTCCCACCGAGGATCAGAGATGGATTGCAAACTGTATACATTGTGTTTTAGATGGTGTGTATATATGTGTTTGACACTGTGATTCACGAATGTATGTTTAAGCGTTATCACGTTCAACTTTGACGGTGTTTTGGTTAAGTGCGAGAAAAGAACACAATTGGGCTTTGGTCCTGAGCTCACTCCGAATAAAATCTAATTCAAGTCAAGACTTACAATTATAGTTTGATAATGTCGATACCAGACTTGATGCTATGTGCCTTCCAATGACAGCTCAATATTGAGTTATACAGATATAATAGCATAAGTTATACGCGTGATGAAGAAATCGATCATATCCAGCATTTCAACAATTCAAGTAAAAACCAAAGGTATCACTTTCAGAATAGAAAACTGCCCTGAGGGTTGTCCATGGCTACACACAAATTAATTATTTTATAAAGGAAACATTGTCCGCATGTTATATATACTGTACTGCACAGCGAATACACATTGTATAACACAGAATCATCAGAATGAATCCGAACTCTTGAACTGAAAACATCCAAAATGTACATTACTGAAAATGAAATGAACCCAGAGAAATAGACAGAAATAGATAGCAGGGGCATTGCATCCCAAAGGTGAATCACCGTATTTCCTATACTGTAGTGCACTACTTTTGACTATAGCCCTATGGGTAGTGCACTGCATAGGGAATAGGGTGCCATTTGGGAGGTACACCCTGGTCTGACTGGAATAAAGAGCCCATGGAAAGTAATTAGGGACATCTTTGATTTAGTTCCCTATGATTACACATACTCTAATACATAGAAGCTTTTTCTAGTTAAAGCAAACATTCATTAGGTGGCTGTATCAATGGGAATGGGAGTAAATACTACTGTTCTCAGATGTTTAATTCATAGATTTTAGATCTGTATTTAAAATGTGTTTTTGTTTTGCTAAATGCTATATTATCTATTATTTAACTAGGATGGAATGTTTGTATATTTGACTGTGGTTGTCTCACTAAACTAGTTTAAGATTAAAAACTTTCATTAGGCAGCTGTATCATGTATTTAGTAAATGGAATGGGAGTAATCTAGATTAAGAGTTTTTTTTCACATTTGTGTTTTTTTTTTTTCATCAAAAATTATTGCTTATGAGTACCATCGTGTGTGTGTGTGTGTGTGTGTGTGTGTGTGTGTGTGTGTGTAAAATAGTAATGTTTTCAGATGTTTAATTCATCGATTTTAGATCTGTATTTAAAATGTGTTTTTGTTTTGCTAAATGCTATATTATCCATTATTTAACTCGGATGGAATGTTCGTACCCTGCATATTTGACTATGATATATGGTTGTCTCACTAAACTAGTTTAAGATGAATGCACTTACTGTAAATCACTCTGGATAAGAGCATCTGCTAAATTACTCAAATGTTTAATGTACATGTTATTTTTAAATGCAGATGTCATATTACTGTATAGAATATTTTTTTAAAGTGTTGATGTCACAAATGTACAATTTAAAAAATGTCTTTAGAAAAAATGTAGCTATTTGTTACATTAGACTGTGTAAAACCTAGCAGTACTACTGATTTCTCTGAGAGTGAGGCAGATATATATTATTACTGTGTAAAACCTAGCAGTACTACTGATTTCTCTGAGAGTGAGGCAGATATATATTATTACTGTGTAAAACCTAGGAGTACTACTGATTTCTCTGAGAGTGAGGACGATATATATTATTACTGTGTAAAACCTAGCAGTACTACGGATTTCTCTGAGAGTGAGGTGGATATTTAGCATTTAGCAGAAAAAAATATTTATCTCTCTGAAATGAAACCATGAAGTGATAGATTTTAAACAAATACATGTCTGTCATTGAACAACCCCATGCCCTGATTAGATGGTGAACAACCCCATGCCCTGATTAGATGGTGAACAACCCCATGCCCTGATTAGATAGTGAACAACCCCATGCCCTGATTAGATGGTGAACAACCCCATGCCCTGATTAGATAGTGAACAACCCCATGCCCTGATTAGATAGTGAACAACCCCATGCCCTGATTAGATGGTGAACAACCCCATGCCCTGATTAGATTGTGAACAACCCCATGCCCTGATTAGATAGTGAACAACCCCATGATTAGATGGTGAACAACCCCATGCCCTGATTAGATTGTGAACAACCCCATGCCCTGATTAGATAGTGAACAACCCCATGCCCTGATTAGATAGTGAACAACCCCATGCCCTGATTAGATGGTGAACAACCCCATGCCCTGATTAGATTGTGAACAACCCCATGCCCTGATTAGATAGTGAACAACCCCATGCCCTGATTAGATAGTGAACAACCCCATGATTAGATGGTGAACAACCCCATGCCCTGATTAGATTGTGAACAACCCCATGCCCTGATTAGATAGTGAACAACCCCATGCCATGATTAGATAGTGAACAACCCCATGCCCTGATTAGATTGTGAACAACCCCATGCCCTGATTAGATAGTGAACAACCCCATGCCCTGATTAGATAGTGAACAACCCCATGCCCTGATTAGATGGTGAACAACCCCATGCCCTGATTAGATGGTGAACAACCCCATGCCCTGATTAGATAGTGAACAACCCCATGATTAGATGGTGAACAACCCCATGCCCTGATTAGATAGTGAACAACCCCATGCCCTGATTAGATGGTGAACAACCCCATGCCCTGATTAGATGGTGAACAACCCCATGCCCTGATTAGATGGTGAACAACCCCATGATTAGATGGTGAACAACCCCATGATTAGATGGTGAACAACCCCATGCCCTGATTAGATTGTGAACAACCCCATGCCCTGATTAGATGGTGAACAACCCCATGCCCTGATTAGATGGTGAACAACCCCATGCCCTGATTAGATGGTGAACAACCCCATGCCCTGATTAGATAGTGAACAACCCCATGCCCTGATTAGATAGTGAACAACCCCATGATTAGATGGTGAACAACCCCATGCCCTGATTAGATAGTGAACAACCCCATGATTAGATAGTGAACAACCCCATGATTAGATAGTGAACAACCCCATGCCCTGATTAGATAGTGAACAACCCCATGCCCTGATTAGATAGTGAACAACCCCATGATTAGATGGTGAACAACCCCATGCCCTGATTAGATAGTGAACAACCCCATGATTAGATAGTGAACAACCCCATGATTAGATGGTGAACAACCCCATGCCCTGATTAGATAGTGAACAACCCCATGATTAGATGGTGAACAACCCCATGATTAGATGGTGAACAACCCCATGCCCTGATTAGATAGTGAACAACCCCATGCCCTGATTAGATGGTGAACAACCCCATGCCCTGATTAGATAGTGAACAACCCCATGCCCTGATTAGATAGTGAACAACCCCATGCCCTGATTAGATGGTGAACAACCCCATGCCCTGATTAGATAGTGAACAACCCCATGCCCTGATTAGATAGTGAACAACCCCATGCCCTGATTAGATAGTGAACAACCCCATGCCCTGATTAGATGGTGAACAACCCCATGCCCTGATTAGATAGTGAACAACCCCATGCCCTGATTATTAGATAATGAAAAAACACACCAATCTTTTTCATAATTTCTTTAAACATTAAAAGCTCATTTGATCAACTTTTCAAATTCTGAAAAATGGATATAAAACGTTTTGGAAAGAAACTTCATATATAGACGTATTTATTTACAGTTTAATGATTAATACAATCTGAATGAACATCAGTAATTGTCAGCATCATTTAGGAGCATAATGGTAATTTGTATTTTTTGTATTTTTAATGAGATGTATAGCACATCTTTAGCCTGGCTCAAATGATGATTCATTAGCGTGGCATCATATTCCAAAGACATCGTTCCGGCTCTATATTATATGGAGGGTCTGTGTATGAAACATGGAATATAGAAAAACAACAGCAGAAAGGAACATTCCAAGGGGCCAGTTTCCCAGACACAGTGATAGTTGGAAATAAAGCACACACAAAAAAAATGCATTGACTTGCATTTGATTTGCGACAACAACAAAAAAAAATGCTAAAAAGATAGTGTTTGAAACAGTGGCCAAGGGAACAAAAGCATGGGATTGCTGTTATAACTTTTCAATGCACTGTTAGAAAAAAGGGTTCTAAACATGGTTCTAAAAAGGGTTTTAAAAGGGTTCTTCGGCTGTCCCTCTGCGGGAAAGGGTTCTTTATGGGTTCTATATCGAACCCAAAAGGGTTCTACCTGGAACCAAAAAAGGGTTCTTTATGGGTTCTATATCGAACCCAAAAGGGTTCTACCTGGAACCAAAAAGGGTTCTTTATGGGTTCTATATCGAACCCAAAAGGGTCTTCAAAGGGTTCTCCTATGGGGACAGCCAAAGAACCCATTTTGGTTCTAGATAGCACCTTTTTCCTTCTTCTATGAGTGTACAGTAGACTGCTCACAAGGTAAGGAAACCAACATTGAACGTTGTCTCCTTTAAGCTTACTCCTGGACTAAAAAGCATGTAAATCTATGATGATACGCATTAGATCAGCCAAGACCACAAATTAACATAAATATGAACTATGGAACAAACAAAAAAAAACACCAGGCTCTTTTGGCCTCAAATTACCACTAAAACTCTTGTATTTGAGGCTGCTAGACTGCCTCCTGGCTTCTGTTCCTGATGAGATGCTCTGTGACATCCCTCTTAGCTCTTAGCTCAAACATTGGTTTTAGGCTCAATAATAAAATATTGAAAATAACTATACTGCACAAAAATATCAACGCAACATGTAATGGTTACCATGTTGCATGTGCTGAAATAAAAGATTCCTGAAATGTTTCCATCCACACGAAAGGCATACTTCTCATAAAATGTTTGTACAAATTTGTTTACTTCCCTGTTAGTGAGCATCTAGCAGTACTACTGATTTCTCTGAGAGTGAGGCATCTTGTTCTTTGCCAAGATAATCCAACCACCCGACAGGTGTGGCATATCAAGAATCTGATTAAACAGCATGGGGGGGGGGGGGAACAAGGAAAACATATTACGACCTAGGTCTCATGGCCGCGTTCAGCAGCCAAACATGGTCAAACTTTGCAGATAGAAATACATACAAATAGAGCCACACATTGATTGCTTATTCTACATGTCAGAGAGGCACGTTTTTTATTTCTATCTAAACGTTCAAAATCTTTCCAAAACGTTCCCGCTGAACTGATAAATTGATAAATTGAGTGGCCAATTTGCAGAAGCGTTACCCCTGAAAAACGTGGGGTAACAAATCAAATGATTGTGAATAACGGTAATAATGTATTCTTGAAGGCAGAATCAGACTGATGGTGGGTATATTGTAGTGGGTATACTGTAGTGGGTATACTGTAGTGGGTATACTGTACTGGGTATACTGTAGTGGGTAGTGGGTATACTGTAGTGGGTATACTGCAGTGGATATACTGCAGTGGGTATACTGCAGTGGGTATACTGTAGTGGGTATACTGTAGTGGGTATACTGTAGTGGGTATACTGCTGTGGATATACTGCAGTGGGTATGCTGTAGTGGGTATACTGTAGTGGGTATACTGTAGTGGGTATACTGCTGTGGGTATACTGTAGTGGGTATACTGTAGTGGGTATACTGTAGTGGGTATACTGCGGTGGGTATACTGTAGTGGGTATACTGTAGTGGGTAGTGGGTATACTGTAGTGGGTATACTGTATTGGGTAGTGGGTATACTGTAGTGGGTATACTGTAGTGGGTATGCTGTAGTGGGTATACTGCAGTGGGTATACTGTAGTGGGTATACTGCAGTGGGTATACTGTAGTGGGTATACTGTAGTGGCTATACTGCAGTGGGTATACTGTAGTGGGTATACTGAAAATTGGGTATACTGCAGTGGGTATACTGTAGTGGGTATACTGCAATGGGTATATTGAACATTTGGTATACTGTAGTGGGTATACTGTAGTGGGTATGCTGTAGTGGGTATACTGTAGTGGGTATACTGAAAATTGGGTATACTGCAGTGGGTATACTGTAGTTGGTATACTGCAAATTGAGTATACTGTAGTGGGTATACTGCAGTGGGTATACTGTAGTGGGTATACTGCAAATTGAGTATACTGTAGTGGGTATACTGCAAATTTGGTATGCTGCAAATTTGGTATACTGTAGTGGGTATACTGTAGTGGGTATACTGCAATGGGTATATTGAAAATTGGGTATACTGTAGTGGGTATACTGTAGTGGGTATACTGCAAGGGGTATATTGAAAATTGGGTATACTGTAGTGGGTATACTGCAAATTTGGTATGCTGCAAATTTGGTATACTGTAGTGGGTATACTGTAGTGGGTATACTGCAATGGGTATATTGAAAATTGGGTATACTGTAGTGGGTATACTGTAGTGGCTATACTGCAAATTTGGTATGCTGCAAATTTGGTATACTGTAGTGGGTATACTGTAGTGGGTATACTGCAATGGGTATATTGAAAATTGGGTATACTGTAGTGGGTATACTGTAGTGGGTATACTGCAATGGGTATATTGAAAATTGGGTATACTGTAGTGGGCATACTGTAGTGGGTATACTGTATTGAGTATACTGTATTGGGCAGTGGCGGTCATTGACGTTTAATACCATTCACCCAGTTCAATGTAACAGCGACAGGTTTAGGCTACTACATGATACTAGAATGTTCCCTATACCCATCATGAGGTTGCTACAACCTAACCTATGAATGAAAGTTTACAACGTAGGGGCACACAGGTCGAGAGACACATTTTAGATGACAGACGATGACATTCAATACCTCCTTGCACACTCTTGCCTGCATCTAGCTGATCTAGGGTGTAATCATTAGTCCAACAGTTGCAAACCAGAGTTCCCATTGGACAAATTCAGGTATTTATCCCCGTTTCCTTCCGTTTAAGAAACGTTTTTCAACGGAATCGGCGGAATGAATACACCCCTGATAACGCGTAAACACAGTTCACTCTCATAACAGCCACGTTGTATTCCTTCTCTTCCCTTCGCTTGTGGACTTCAATCAACAACACATCAGCTGTATGTGACCAGGCGAAAAAACCTTTCCAAGCCAAACCGTTACACACAGCCTACGTTGTTGTCACCATATTAGCTAAAGTAAGGTCATAGTCAGCATAGCTAATATAACTAACGCGTTAGTAAACCTGCTACAATCATGCAGTAACGTTTGTGTATAGTCAGTTACACCAGCAGGCCCCAGGTGGCAATAAATTAGTAATACCAAAAGCTTACCTTGACTTGGAAGAGTTCCAGTGTTGTGTTGGAAAGGCATAGCCAGCTAGCTAACATAGCATCCCTCTGTTATAGCCAGCTAGCTAACATAGCATCCCTCTGTTATAGCCAGCTAGCTAACATAGCATCCCTCTGTTATAGCCATCTAGCTAACATAGTATCCCTCTGTTATAGGCATCTAGCTAACATAGCATCCCTCTGTTATAGCCAGCTAGCTAACATAGCATCCCTCTGTTATAGCCAGCTAACTAACATAGCATCCCTCTGTTATAGCCAGCTAGCTAACATAGCATCCCTCTGTTATAGCCAGCTAGCTAACATAGCATCCCTCTGTTATAGTCAGCTAGCTAACATAGCATCCCTCTGTTATAGCCAGCTAGCTAACATAGCATCCCTCTGTTATAGCCAGCTAGCTAACATAGCATCCCTTTATTATAGCCTTCTAGCTAACATAGCATCCTTCTGTTATAGCCAGCTAGCTAACATAGCATCCCTTTGTTATAGCCTTCTAGCTAACATAGCATCCTTCTGTTATAGCCAGCTAGCTAACATAGCATCCCTCTGTTATAGCCAGCTAGCTAACATAGCATCCCTCTGTTATAGCCAGCTAGCTAACATAGCATCCCTTTGTTATAGCCTTCTAGCTAACATAGCATCCTTCTGTTATAGCCAGCTAGCTAACATAGCAACCTTCTGTTTGAGCAGCTCCATTTGCTAGCTAAGTAAGTGAAACTGAAAGTGAAAAAAAATTACACTCTCTCTCTCTCTCTATTTCTCTCTTGCTCCTCCTTCATTTTGGAAACGGTTCAACTGTTGTCTTTCTCAATTAGTCAACTACTCACCACAGTTTACGCACTGCAGTGCTGTCTAGCTGTAGCTTATGCTTTCAGTACTACATTTATTCTCTGATCCTTTGATTGGGTGGACAACATGTCAGTTCATGCTGCAAGAGCTCTGATAGGCTGGAGGACGTCCTCCGGAAGTTGTCATAATTACTGTGTAAGTCTATGGAAGGGAGTGAGAACCATGAGCCTCCTAGGCTTTGTATTGAAGTCAATGTACCCAGAGGAGAATGGAAGCTAGCTGTCCTCCGGCTACACCGTGGTGCTACCCTACAGAGTGCTGTTGAGGTTACTGTTGACCTTCATTGCAAAACAATGTGTTTTAATCAGTTATTTGGTGACGTGAATATATTTAGTGTAGTTTTATCTTTTTTTTTTTTTTCTTTTACAATGAACATTTTTATAAAGTTCACTGAGGAGGATGGTCCTCCCCTTCCTCCTCTGAGGAGCCTCCACTGGTATTGGGTATACTGTATTGCCTTGCTGACTGTACGCCAACAATACTGTGTGTTTGACCTCATGCTTTATTAGACAAAGAAGAACAAGGAAAGCTACTAACTCAGCCTGTAATAGATGCCACCGTTTGATCTACCGCTCTTGTAAAAGAGGGTTGTCCAAGGCCACAGCCTCATTTACACGGCCTGCTAGTCTGTTCAATATGACACTGTGCTGTAATGGATTTATTCAATAATACATGAATTGAAAAGCAATGAGTTGGACCAAGTACAAGCTGTGAGTTGACACGTTTAGCAGAAGAATGGATAGGGGTCAGTAGTACACAGCTAATGCCTCTTAACTCGCCTTTTGGCCGTACGAACCCTGTGATTTAACGCGTATAGGCTCCTCAATGCCCAGAACAACTTACAACACCACATTTTATTTGGGTGAAAAAAAAACCTGAAACGTCTCTTTGGGTCCTTGGAAAAGTACTGTATAAAACACAAGTATTATTATGATTATGTAAGGTGACGTTGTGTGCGTTGAACCCTCGAAGCGTGGGACTTCATCGTGGTACATAGAACAGGCACTTCTTATTTATTGAGGTGAAAACTAAAGCTGACTGGGCGTTGAACCCTCTGAGCGTGGGATGTTGGACTGGCAGTAACATCAGGGTGGCTGGTGGACAGGACACTAGGGGATGTTGGACTGACAGTAACATCAGGGTGGCTGGTAGACAGGACACTAGGGGATGTTGGACTGACAGTAACATCAGGGTGGCTGGTGGACAGGACACTAGGGGATGTTGGACTGACAGTAACATCAGGGTGGCTGGTGGACAGGACACTAGGGGATGTTGGACTGACAGTAACATCAGGGTGGCTGGTGGACAGGACACTAGGGGATGTTGGACTGACAGTAACATCAGGGTGGCTGGTGGACAGGACACTAGGGGATGTTGGACTGACAGTAACATCAGGGTGGCTGGTAGACAGGACACTACGGGATGTTGGACTGACAGTAACATCAGGGTGGCTGGTGGACAGGACACTATGGGATGTTGGACTGACAGTAACATCAGGGTGGCTGGTGGACAGGACACTAGGGGATGTTGGACTGACAGTAACATCAGGGTGGCTGGTAGAAAGGACACTAGGGGATGTTGGTAGACAGGACACTAGGGGATGTTGGTAGACAGGACACTAGGGGATGTTGGACTGACAGTAACATTGGGGTGGTTGGCAGACAGTGTGTCTCTTTGTGTCTCTTTGTGTGTGTCTGTGTGTCTGTCTGTGTGTCTCTCTCCCTGTCTGTGTGTCTCTCTGTGTGTCTGTGTGTCTCTATGTGTGTGTCTGTCTGTCTGTCTGTCTGTCTGTCTGTGTGTCTCGCTCTCTTTATCCCTCTCTCTCTCTATCCCTGTCTGTGTGTCTCTCTGTGTGCCTGTGTGTCTCTGTGTGTGTCTGTCTGTCTCTCTGTGTGTGTCTGTCTGTCTCTCCCTCTCTCTCTCTCTCTCTCTCTCTCTCTCTCTCTCTCTCTCTCTCTCTCTCTCTCTCTCTCTCTCTGTGTCTGAGACAATGAAGGGACATCAGGGTCTTTCATGTTCAGTTGTAGTGCATTTCAAGACAGGGCATGTCCCTGCACTCACACACACACACACACACACACACACACACACACACACATACACCTCACACGCACACCTCACGCTCACCTCACACTCACCTCTGTGTTCCCAGGCTGCACTACTTGGAGCGTTGCCGTACTACCTGGGGAGGTGTGGGTTGTAAAGGAAGAAGAGATTCCCATCTCTCAGAGGGGTGAAGAAAAGGCTAAGAGTCACTTCATGTCAAGATGTTTCATCCTGACGTATGACTCGGTGTGTACTGAGGTCTGGAACTGTGGTCTTGAGGAATATCATAGCTGCTGCATAGACTGCTCCTAAATCATGACAACTCCTGCCTCCTGCCACAGGCAGGATTTATGAGCAGTCTACCCTTTAACTCGTCTTCTTAGAGATGGGAATCTCTTCTTCTTTTACAACCCCTTTACAAGTCCTGTCTCAAGATAGCGGCAGGGTAACCTAGTGGTTAGAGCGTTCGGTCAGAAACCGTAAAGGTTGCAAGATCGAATCTCCCGAACTGACAAGGTTGAAAATCTGCCCCCAGAACAAGGCAGTTAACCCCACTGTTCCTAGACCGTCATTGAAAATAAGAATTTGTTCTTAACTGACTTGCCTAGTTAAATCAAGGTTTAATAAATAAATAAAAGTAGCCTTGACAGATCTGTAACTTTAGATACTGAACACTGTAGATGACTCTGTCACAGTGTTGTTTCCTATAGTACTGAGTCTTTCAGAACAGAACCTGACTACATAATGACCCAGACCAGAACCTGACTGTATAATGACCCAGACCAGAACCTGACTGTATAACGACCCAGACCAGAACCTGACTGTATAACGACCCAGACCAGAACCTGACTACATAACGACCCAGACCAGAACCTGACTACATAATGACCCAGGCTAGAATCTGACTACATAATGACCCAGACCAGAACCTGACTACATAATGACCCAGACCAGAACCTAACTACATGATGACCCAGACCAGAACCTGACTGCATATTGACCCAGACCAGAACCTGACTACATAACGACCCAGACCAGAACCTGACTACATAATGACCCAGGCCAGAATCTGACTACATAATGACCCAGACCAGAAACTGACTATATAATGACCCACACCAGAACCTGACTACATAATGACCCAGACCAGAACCTGACTACATAATGACCAAGACCAGAACCTAACTACATGATGACCCAGACCAGAACCTGACTGCATATTGACCCAGACCAGAACAGAACCTGACTACATAATGACCCAGACCAGAACCTGACTACATAATAACCCAGACCAGAACCTAACTACATGATGACCCAGACCAGAACCTGACTATATAATGACCCAGACCAGAACCTGACTACATAATGACCCAGACCAGAACCTGACTATATAATGACCCAGACCAGAACCTGACTGCATAATGACCCAGACCAGAACCTGACTATATAATGACCCAGACCAGAACCTGACTGTATAACGACCCAGACCAGAACCTGACTGTATAACGACCCAGACCAGAACCTGACTGTATAACGACCCAGACCAGAACCTGACTGTTCCAACACAGTTATATCTGCCATCTCTCTCTCTCTCTCTCTCTCTCTGTGTGTGTCTCTCTCTCCCCTCTCTGTCTCTCTGTCTCTCTCTCTCTCTCTCTCTCCCCTCTCTGTCTCTCTGTCTCTCTCTCTCTCTCTCTCTCTCTCTGTCTCTCTCTCTCTCTCTCTCTCTCTCTCTCTCTCTCTCTCTCTCTCTCTCTCTCCAGCCTCGTTCTATGGTGATGGCTATGTGCAGCTGAAGACAGTGGAGTCGTCGAACCGTAACTCCCTGCGTGTTCGTTTCCGTACCTCCAGCCCCCGCGGCCTGCTCTTCCTCGCTGCCGGCCACACAGACTACCTTCTAGTGGAGCTGAACGCTGGTCGCCTGCAGGTCAGTTCACCTTTAGCCTAGACTTCAAAACACACACATTACACACACACACAGACTCATTACACACACATGTACATTCAGGCCAACACACACACACACACACACACACACACACACACACACACACACACCACCTCCAGCTATGTCTCTATCCCAGCTCCCAGCTGACAGTCAGTCACTCAGCACAGTAACACAAGCAGGCAGACATAATTAGAAAACTACTGCCCACATTTCTAAACTATCTTTCTTTATCCTTGAAAAAATTATATTATAATCACTGGCAGACTCTCAGCAAATAACTTTTTAAACGTCAAATGATATTCTTAATGTAATGATAATGTCATGACAATGTAACGATAATGTGGTGATAATGGTAATGTGACGATAATGTGACGATAATGGTAATGATAATGTAATGGCAACGATGGTGTAAATGTAACGATAACGGTAATGTAATGAGAATGGTAATGTGACGATAATAGTAATGATAATGCAATGTAAAGGCAACGATTGTGTACATTTAACGATAATGGCAATGCAACGATAATGTAATGCAAACGCAATGATGGTGTAAGCGTAACGATAATGCAACGATAACACAACGGTAATGTAATGTAATGATAATGGCAATGAAACGATAATGTAAAGGCAACGATGGTGTAAATGCAATGATAATGTAACGACAATGCGACGATAATGTACATGCAATGATAATGTAACAATAATGTAATTATATTGTTAATGTAAAGGTAATGTTATGATAATGTTAATGTTCACCAGTCTGGTTTAAGCCTTGGATTTAGAACCAGTTCAGCTGGTACACGTGTCTTAGATGATATGTTAAATTGCTTAAATCGTGGAATGACCGTGCTGCCATATTTATAGACCTATCCAAGGTCTTTGATACTGTCGACCCCTTCTCATTCCCCTAGTTATTCCCCTTCTCATTCCCCTTCTCATTCCCCTAGTCATTCCCCTTCTCATTCCCCTGCTCATTCCCCTTCTCATTCCCTTACATATTTCCCTATATATTCCCCTTCTCATTCCCCTAGTCATTCCCATACTCATTCCCCTACTCATTCCCCTACATATTCCCCTACTTCATTCCCCTACTCATTTCCTACTTCATTCCCCTCCTCATTCCTCTACTCATTCCCTTACTCATTCCCCTACTTCATACCCCCACGTCCTCCCCCTACTTCATTTCCTACTTCATTCCCCTATTTCATACCCCTACATATCCCCCTACTTCATTTCCCTACTTCATTTCCCTACTTCATTCAAAGGTTGTCTGAATTGGGCCTCGGCCTGGCGTCTTACACAGTGTGTGCTTTCTGATGGTGTCACGTTAACCCGGTATTACTAAAGGTTTAATATAAATCAAATTGGTAGGGACAATAGCGTACATAACTGTGTCATCTGCACACATCTGCATCTGCATCTGTTTTCAAATTCTCTGTGTCTCATTTATGCACATTACACATTTATGCATTTGATGGCTCTTTCATAGAGCAGGTTCATGCCTGTAAATATCTGTGCTTTTGGATTGATAAAAATTGGACATAAAAAATAAAAAAAAAACATACGGATGAGCTAGTTAAGAAGCTGAAATTCAAAGTTGGTATTTATAGAAGGATCGGCCCCTTTTTTTCTAAAATGACATACCCAAATCTAATTGCTTGCCCTGAAGCAAGGATGTGCATATTCTTGGTACCATTTGAAAGCAAACACTTTGAAGTTTGTGGAAATGTGAAATTAATGTAGGAGAATATAAAACATTAGATCTGGTGTAATAATAATACAAACAAAAAAACACGTGTTTTCTATTTAATTTCTTTGCATCGTCTTTGATGTAGGATTCTAGGTGTAATTTAGAAGTTGTTCACAAGATGGCAGCAGTGTGTGCAAAGTTTCAGACTGATCCAGCGAAGAATTACATCGCTACACAATATTTTGTATCAAGTCTGACAGGAGTTTGCCCAAATGTGCCGAGTTGGTCAATTTATACATTTTCAAGTACATAACTATAGAGAACATACAAAACCTACAGAAAGACCTGGTTGAATCTAACCCACAAAGACAAATCTACACTGGAGTTACTTACCAAGAAAACAGTGAATGTTCCTGAATGGCCGAGTTACAGTTTTGATTTAAATCAGCTTGAAAATCTTTAACAAGACCTGAAAATGGTTGTCTAGCAATGATCAACAACCAATTTGACAGAGTTTGAAGAATTTAGAAAAGAATAATTGGCAAATGTTGCACAATCCAGGTGTGGAAAGCCCTTAGACTTACCCAGAAACACTCACAGCTGTAATCGCCGCCAAAAGTGCTTCTACAATTTATTTACTCAGGGGTGTGAATAATTATGTAAATGAGATATGTCTGTATTTCATTTTCCAAAATGTCTAAAATGTGGAATAAGTTAAGGGGTATGAATACTTTCTGAAGGCTCTGTAATACTCAGTGATTAATGAACTGACTTCGGAATCTAGTTTCTGCTTCTGGTTGTATTACTGGTTTATATTACTGGTTTATATTACTGGTTTATATTACCGCAATCCCTTCTACAAACTACAACACATAAATTATACTGGCTTTGCAATTTGTTCAATAAGACATAGAGGAACACAGCAGTTTCTGGTTTCCGTTACTGTCTGCAATCTCTGTTATGGTTAAAAATAGAGCCCACCTCGAAAGTCTTAGCTCGGGTTGTAGGTTACAAGGGTTTATGTTGCAAGCATGGTGGTCTGGCCTCACTATTTCTGGGCCAGGAGAGAGCGTGAGCTGTGCCGTGCTGACAGAGCTGTAATAAGGAAATACATTTGTTGCTTGAAGATGTCGGTTAAACTTAAGCTTCTCACTAAAGGTTTTGTAATGAAATCACAAAAAAAACAAGCGAGGTGACAGATAGACCTTTTTGTGACGCAGTCAGACGTGTTCAACAGAAAGAAACGTCACCCGTGAGAAATCCTTGCGACTGGGAAAACGTGTCCCCGGGCTACACTTTTCTTTTCGTGTGTGGGAGTGAAATTTTAAGATGCGCTGACAAATGCACTGCGTGGATTTTCTGTTGTGTGAGGAAGCAAGAAAAGTGGTTGAAACCTGCTCATCCTTAGGACAACAAAATCACAAATCTTTTTTATTTTCTTTTTCCTCTTTCGACTTGTTCTCAGGCTTGAGGTCTCTTTCCGAATCAGTTTTAGAGATTAGCATTGCTGTTGTGGTTGTCTTGAAACGCTGCTTGTATAGCTGGGACAGTAGCAAGCCTTGACAGGCCATTTCCTGCCGATGCAGAGCTCCATAGAGACGCAGACGGCGGCCCAAATGGGACCCTATTCCCTATATAGTGGTAGTGCACTACTATAGGTCCTGGTCAAAAGTAGTGCACTACTATAGGCCCTGGTCAAAAGTAGTGTCCTACTATAGGCCCTGTTCAAAAGGAGTGCACTACTATGGGCCCTGGTCAAAAGTAGTGCACTACTATAGGCCCTGGTCCAAAGTAGTGCACTACTATAGGCCCTGGTCCAAAGTAGTGCACTACTATAGGCCCTGGTCAAAAGTAGTGCACTACTATAGGCCCTGGTCAAAAAGTAGTGCACTACTATGGGCCCTGGTCAAAAGTAGTGTCTTACTATAGGCCCTGATCCAAAGTAGTGCACTAAATAGGGAATAGGGTGCCATTTGGCACAGAGACAGGGACAAAGATAATAGGGGTCTTCCTGCTTGCAGACGGAAACAAAGCATCTGTTTTAACTGCAGGTGACATCATAAACAGGAAATGTATTCATGATCACACGAGGATAACACGTGTCAGGGTGGTTATTCCCTATATCCAGCTGATGCTTGTAACGATTCTCTTCTTGTGAAGTAGAGGCGGACCAAAGCGCAGCGTGGTGGTTGTTCATTGTAATTTATTGACGACACTATACATGAACAAACTAACGAAAAAACAAGAAACGTGAGAACTCAAAACAGCCCTGTCTGGTGCAAACACAAAAACAGGAACAATCACCCACAAACAAACAGTGAAACCCAGGCTACCTAAATATGGTTCCCAATCAGAGACAATGACGAACACCTGCCTCTGATTGAGAACCATATCAGGCCGAACATAGAACTAGACAAACTAGACATGAAACATAGAATGCCCACTCAGATCACACCCTGACCAACCACAACATAGAAATATACAAAGTAAACTATGGTCAGGGTGTGACAGTACCCCCCCCCCCAAGGTGCGGACTCCGGCCGCAAAACCTGAACCTATAGGGGAGGGTCTGGGTGGGCATCTGTCCGCGGAGGCGGCTCTGGCGCTGGACGTGGACCCCACTCCATAATAGTCTTTGTCCACCTCCTTAGCGTCCCTAGATAGGTGACCCTCCTAAGAGACAGCTCGGGACAGAGGGACAGCTGCTCGGGACAGAGGGACAGCTGCTCGGGACAGAGGGGCTGCTTGGGACAGAGGGGCAGCTCGGGACAGAGGTGAAGCAGCTGCTCGGGACAGAGGGACAGCTGCTCGGGACAGAGGGACAGCTGCTCGGGACAGAGGGACAGCTGCTCGGGACAGAGGGACAGCTGCTCCGGGCGGAGGGGCTCTAGCGGCCCCTGGCTGACTGGCGGCACTGGCGGCCCCTGGCTGACTGGCGGCACTGGCGGCCCCTGGTTGACTGGCGGCACTGGCGGCCCCTGGCTGACTGGCGGCACTGGCGGCCCCTGGCTGACGGGCGGCACTGGCGGCCCCTGGTTGACTGGCGGCACTGGCGGCCCCTGGCTGACTGGCGGCCCCTGGCTGACTGGCGGCACTGGCGGCCCCTGGTTGACTGGCGGCGCTGGCGCTGGGCTGACTGGCGGCACTGGCGGCCCCTGGTTGACTGGCGGCACTGGCGGCCCCTGGCTGACTGGCGGCACTGGCGGCCCCTGGCTGACGGGCGGCACTGGCGGCCCCTGGCTGACGGGCGGCATTGGCGGCTCCTGGCAGACGGGCGGCACTGGCGGCGCTGGGCAGACGGGCGGCACTGGCGGCGCTGGGCAGACGGGCGGCACTGGCGGCGCTGGGCAGACGGGCGGCACTGGCGGCGCTGGGCAGACGGGCGGCACTGGCGGCGCTGGGCAGACGGGCGGCACTGGCGGCGCTGGGCAGACGGGCGGCGCTGGCGGCGCTGGGCAGACGGGCGGCGCTGGCGGCGCTGGGCAGACGGGCGGCGCTGGCGGCGCTGGGCAGACGGGCGGCGCTGGCGGCGCCGGGCAGACGGGAAGCTCCGGCAGAGGCGCCGGACAGGCGGGAGGCTCCGGGAGAGGCGCCGGACAGGCGGGAGGCTCCGGCAGAGGCGCCGGACAGGCGGGAGGCTCCGGCAGAGGCGCCGGACACTGTCCGGCAGAGGCGCCGGACAGGCGGGAGGCTCCGGCAGAGGCGCCGGACAGGCGGGAGGCTCCGGCAGAGGCGCCGGACAGGCGGGAGGCTCCGGCAGAGGCGCCGGACAGACGGGAGGCTCCGGCAGAGGCGCCGGACAGACGGGAGGCTCCGGCAGAGGCGCCGGACAGACGGGAGACTCCGGCAGAGGCGCCGGACAGACGGGAGACTCCGGCAGCGCTGGAGAGGAGGAAGGCTCTGGTAGCGCCGGAGAGGCGGGAGACTCCGGCAGCGCTGGAGAGGAGGAAGGCTCTGGACGGATGGGCCGGAGAGACAGCCTGGTACGGGGAGCTGCCACCGGAGGGCTGGGGTGTGGAGGTGGTGACGGAAAGACCGGACCGTGCAGGCGCACTGGAGCTCTTGAGCACCGAGCCTGCCCAACCTTACCTGGTTGAATGCTCACGGTCGCCCTGCCAGTGCGGCGTGGTGGAATAGCCCGCACTGGGCTATGCAGGCGAACAGGAGACACCGAGCGCAAGGCTGGTGCCATGTAAGCCGGCCCAAGGAGACGCACTGGGGACCAGCTGCGTAGAGCCGGCTTCATGGCATTAGGCTCGACGCTCAATCTAGCCCGGCCGACACGCGGAGCTGGAATATACCGCACTGCACCCGCTATGCACCCGCACTGGAGACACCGTGCGCACCACTGCATAACACGGTGCCTGCCCGGTCTCTCTAGCCTCCCGGTAAGCACAGGGAGTCTGCCCAGGTCTCCTACCTGGCGTAGCCATACTCCCTGTTAGCCCCCCCCCAAGAAATTTTTGGGGCTGACTCCCGGGCTTCCTTCCGCGCCGCCGTGCCTGCTTCGCCAACTCCATTCTCTGATAGCCTTCCGCGCACTGCTCCATCGAATCCCAGGCGGGCTCCGGCACTCTCCCTGGGTCGGCCGCCCACCTGTCGATCTCCTCCCAAGTAGTATAACCCATGCCATTGCTGTCCATAACGTCCTCCCATGTCCATACCTCCTCGCGCTGCTCCTGCTGCTGCTTTCTCCGTTGCCCATTACCACACCGCTTGGTCCTGTTGTGGTGGGTGATTCTGTAACGATTCTCTTCTTGTGAAGTAGAGGCGGACCAAAGCGCAGCGTGGTGGTTGTTCATTGTAATTTATTGACGACACTATACATGAACAAACTAACGAAAAAACAAGAAACGTGAGAACTCAAAACAGCCCTGTCTGGTGCAAACACAAAAACAGGAACAATCACCCACAAACAAACAGTGAAACCCAGGCTACCTAAATATGGTTCCCAATCAGAGACAATGACGAACACCTGCCTCTGATTGAGAACCATATCAGGCCGAACATAGAACTAGACAAACTAGACATGAAACATAGAATGCCCACTCAGATCACACCCTGACCAACCACAACATAGAAATATACAAAGTAAACTATGGTCAGGGTGTGACAATGCTGAGAATGTCTCTGATGGGATATACAGTAAAATTTAATACGTTCTTATTTAAATGCTAAGACTGAATAGAAACGAAATGAAAAGGGATATTTTTTCTCAATAAAATATACATATTACTAAATAGTAATGTAGTTATGCAATGTTAGTGACAGTGACTAAACACAATGTGTATCTGGCTCAGTGGAGATGTGTTGTTCAGTCTTGTTCTTAGTCCTAAGGGCAGCTCTATCTCAAGGCAACAAATGTGATTGGTTAAGTTTAGGAAATAAATGTGTGTGATTATGTAAAGGCAAGTAATTCCAATTGGTTACGATTAGGCTTAATGGTTGGGTTAGGTTTTTGACAGTAAATGTTTAAGTTTAAAACTCCAGTTTATAGTGAGATATAATTCTCTTCTTCCTTCCTATGTTCAGGTGAAGCTGGACCTGGGCTCTGGTGAGCGGTTGCTGAGATCAGAGAGCAGCACCCAACTAAACGACCTGGCCTGGCACACTGCTGAGCTCCTCCACGACCGCCATAATGTCACCCTAACTATGGACCAGTACTCCCACACCAGCCTCAGGATGCCTGGGCACTGGTCTCAGAAGCAGGATCTTACCATCCAGGATGGGCTGTACGTCGGCGGGTCTGGAGGCCTGGACAAGCTCTACCTACCCAATGACCTAACAGGATTCAGGGGGTGTGTGGATCAGGCTGTTTTCAACGAGAACAACATGTTATCGTCCCTGAGACCGTACGCTGGATTCAAGAGTGTCTATGAGGTTTCTTTGGGCTGTAGTCCCCAGTTCTTTGCCGGCGAGGAGGATCCTGTTAGTTTCTTTAGTTCAAGAGCGTATGTCTCCCTGCCACCCTGGAACGTCTCCCACAACCAGCAAGAGGCGCTGTTTGAGTGTGTGGTTCACACATCGGCTAAAGAGGGGATTGTCTTGTACAACTCGGCCAGACAAGGGGACTTTGTGGCAGTTGAAATCCAAGAGGGGCTGCTGGTGGCCATCGTGGGTAAAGGAGGCACCAAGACAGAACTTAAATCCCTCACCTTTGTCAATGACAGGAACTGGCATTCAGTGAAGATGTTCTTTACCCCCAAGACCCTACAGCTGACAGTGGACAAGGAGACGGTGAAGACTAGCATCAGCTCTCGCTCCAAGGGACTTCAGTTAAGAGGGTCGCTGTTTGTGGGGGGCATTGATGACAGCACACGTTCAGAAGTCAGGAAGATGGGTCTGGTGTCTGTGTTGGGAAACAGAGTCCGAGGAGGTTCTTTTAAGGGCTGCCTGAAGGACATGAAAGTCAATGGGGTCATGATGGGTCTGCCTAATGCTGTAGTCACTAAAGATATATCAGTGGGCTGCGAGCCGGAGAAAGAACCAGAGCCCTCGACCACGATGGGTCCAACTACTATCCCGACTGTCCCCAACTCCCGGTTCGATCCCACTTCGGTCACCCCTACCCCAGAATTCCCTATGTTCACTCTGGCCAGGGGGCTGGACAAGAAGTACGGGGCCAATTTCGTGCTGCTCAGGAACCTTGTAGTCTCAGAGGGTGGGCGTGGGTCTCTAGAGTCCAAGCACATCAAGGTGCTCCTGGACTTCAAGAAGCTTGGGGTACGCCAGTCTCAGATCATGTTCCGGATCCAGGAGCAGCCGGTGCACGGTCAGATACGATTGGATGTGGACCAGGACCAAGAGGAGAACATCTTTAGCATGCTGGACCTGTGGCACGGCAGGGTGATGTACATCCACGGAGGATCAGAGGACCCAGAAGACTTTTTCACTTTCTCTATATTCTCTTCCTCCAGGAAGGAGGTTCCCACATACCTGCAGGGGACGAGAAGGTACCGCTACAACATCACAGTGACCCCCACCAATGACGCCCCAGAGCTCAGCCTGCCCCAAGGGAACCTTTTCGTCCTGTTGGAGAATTCTAGAAAACTCCTAACCAAAGAGGTGTTGAAAGCCACAGACATTGACAGCAACCACACCGACCTGGTCTTCTCCATCCTGGGGAACCTGAACCCTGACGCTGGTTATCTGGAGGTGGGAGATAACCCCGACACTGCAGTGACCACGTTCTCCCATTCTGATCTGGAGGAAGGGAAGGTGAACTATGTCCACACTGGGGTGAGGAACTCCAGGATCGTGCTGAGGGTCAGTGATGGAGACAAGGTGAGCAACACGGTGGTTCTGAGGATCATGGCCATAGGTTTGGAGTATAAGATCGCCAACAACACTGGGCTTGAGATCATTCAAGGTGAGGTAGCTGTGATCAGTAACAAGCAACTGGCCATTCAGACCAATGCCGTGAATCAAGTGGTGGACATCCGATATGATGTCGTCAAGCCACCTCAGTATGGTGAGCTGCAGAGGCTTGACTCCAGCGGAGAATGGAAGCCCACCGGTTCTTTCTCTCAAAGGCTGCTGGAGAAAGAACGCCTTCGGTACCTCAGCACTTTCCAAGAAATCCAGACTGCCACTGCTACGGATTACTTCAAATGCAAGGTCACAGTAGCAGGAAGAGTTGACACTGAACTGGTCTTTCCAGTCACAGTGAAGTGGGTACATTATAACCTAGTCAGGAACGTAATGGCCGATATTAATAAAGTTCGGAAAGTGACGTTGGACTCACAGTATCTTTATGCCACAGTGGACATTGTGACACTATCCGAGGATGATCTTCACTTCAGAGTTCTCTCCTCGCCGAAGAAAGGACAACTTCTCCTTGTTCACGAGTTATTGAAGAAAAATTCAACTTTCAGCCAAAGAAATGTCACTGATCTAAAGGTTCTATACGAACTGGTCGACAGACCATACGAAGACACAAGTGACACGTTTAAATTCCAAGTGTTCTCCAAGCATGCTCAATCACAAAGTTACGATTTCCAGATCTCAATAAAAGCTGACGTCAACAGCGTATTTATAAGAAATTACAAACTATCTATAATGGAGGGAGAGAGTAAACTCATCACAAAAGACGAGTTGTTTGCAGAGACTCTTAGCACCAAGGAGTTGTACTACACCGTTACAAGTAGCCCTAAACATGGGAAGCTAGCACGCATCAACCTGTCCAACTCTAACGCCAGTTACAACAACATCCTAACGTTCAGCAACCAGGATCTCTTGGAGGAGCGCGTCATGTACATTCACGACGACACAGAGACCACTCAGGATCAGTTCACATTCATAGCCTCCACTAGTCAGGAGTCCAAATCCTCCGTCACGGACGAGGAAGTCGGATCCAAAGAAGGGACGTTTAACATCTCCATCCAGCTAGTTAACGACGAAAAGCCGGTGCGCGTTGTCGATAAAGTTTTCCACGTGGTGAGGGATGGGCAGCGGTTGCTCACCCTGGACGATCTCTGTTACCATGACGCAGACTCGGACTTCAGCGACGGGCAGTTGGTCTACACGCGCCGGGGAATCCCAATGGGAGACCTGGTTCTGGTGAACGACACCTCTCACAGGTACTTTCTCTTTTGTTTTGTTTTTTGTACATATTAATGATATAATGTATTTTGACTGTCTATGGATGTTTTATATTGTCTCAAACCTATGCCCTTGGGGCGGCAGGGTAGCCTAGTGGTTAGCGCATTGGACTAGTAACCGGAAGGTTGCAAGTTCAAATCCCCAAGCTGACAAGGTACAAATCTGTCTTTCTGCCCCTGAACAGGCAGTTGTGCCAACCCACTGTTCCTAGGCCATCATTGAAAATAAGAATTTGTTCTTAACTGACAAGGGCTTGATGCCTAGTTAAATAAAGGTAAAATTAAATCCATTGGTGGTCCACAACATTGTTTTTAATCTTGTCTTTTACTCTTTAATCTTGTCTTGTCAAATTGATGAGGCTAGGCTCTGTACCTTAAGACCATCTGGTGTGTTAGTGTTGTGGACCACACCAAGGTTTTCACCTCTCTCCTCTGGGACTCCCAGATGTTCCATGTAACTATTCCACAGCTGATTCAACTTGTCAACTAATCATCAAGCCCTTGACTAGATGAATCAGGAGAACTCAGCAGGGCTACAACAAATTACTGTGACTTCTGGGACGTCTGGGCTACAACCACTGGACTACAGAATACAACTGTTTTGTTGTATTGTGTGGAGTGACACTTTATTAAACTTTCCTGACCTCTGACCTCCAGGCTGTTCCAGTTCACCCAGAAGGAGCTGGAAGAGAAGAGAGTGTTGTTCCTCCATCGAGGCGTGAACTCCGGACGCTTCGTGCTCTTCGTGTCCGACGGGAAACACTTAGTCTCCACTCTGCTGGACGTCAGCGCCCACGACCCTTTCCTGAGCCTCGGCAACAACACAGGTATGTGTGTATATTATAATATGTTATATGCAGAGTATTTTCCAATGGACCCTTTCGCTAAGCCCCAACCCCCTTTGGTTATTGTTACAACCTAGGACAACATTTTTCCCGGGAAGCCCGATTCCCTATACAACCCACTGGCCAAATCCCCTCGCAATGATCTCAAACTGTGTTTCTAATACACAGTGAACATTAATACAGACTACACTCTTGGGTATGTTGTCATTACAATTTGTTCACGGGAACCTGGTCAAATTTATAGTGTAGTTAGACACTGAATGGCTGTCAGCATGAAGTCAATTCTATAACCCTTTTTGGAGCTAACTAGTGGTCTCGATTCGTATCCTGATGTCAACAGCAGATGGGGAGTTGTATTCATAACATAGCTAATTTAACTAGCTAACATATATCTTGAGAAAAACAAGTTATATTATGTGGCTAGCTAGCTATCTTTAGCAACATTTGATGCTCAATGAGAGCTTGCTAACCAGCTGAGCTAGCAAACAATGTAACAATAGTAACATTTTGGATTTGAAAAATACTTCAACATTTCTCCTACATTTCAGAAGTACTCCAGGTGTACTGTTCTGTTATTTAGCCGTGAAAACATTAATTTTTTTGAAAACTCTGTTGTTGCCATAACCCTCACTGTCTTTCATGAGATTAAAACTCTGTTGTTGCCATAACCCTCACTGTCTTTCATGAGATTAAAACTCTGTTGTTGCCATAACCCTCACTGTCTTTCATGAGATTAAAACTCTGTTGTTGTCCGAGATGTCGGACCCGACAACGGTTGCTATCCATTGGAGCGTTGCGATTGGTTGCCAAAGAATCTGCAGCGGGGCTTAGCGAAGAGTCAATTGAATGATTATGTAAAATGCCTTTGGAGTGTAGTCAGTCTTGCTTAAGCTGCCCATTATTTTGCCCTTGTGTGAACAAAGACCACTGTGAAAATGTCTGTTGATGTGATTGTGTTTCCCCCCCCCCCCCCCCCACTACGATTCATTTTTTTTGTCATCCTCAATTATTGTTTCTGTGTGTTGTTGTAATGAGATGGCTGTGTGTTTCATTAATTTATTTTGTTAATTCATCCATTTATTCATTCATCCACCCATTTATTCATTGATTCATCCATGAATTAATTAATTAATCCATTCACAGGTCTGTTGGTCCAGAAGGGAAAGGAAGTCACCTTAACCACCGGTAACTTCAGCGTCCTCACGAACCTCAATGTCCGCGATGACAGCGAAGTCACCTACAAGGTGTCCGAGCCTCCTAAGAACGGCTGGCTGTATCGCCACGGAAACATCTCAGTGGAGTTTACACAGCACGACCTGAAGAAGGGCCTCGTCTCGTATCGTCATGATGACAGCAAGAACCTGGCGGATTGGTTCAGTGTCACGGTTAAGGCTAAAGGTCACGCCCTGAATGCCAGAATCAACGTTAAGGCTTACCTGGAGAGCCATCAGAGGCCCCCTATTCTCCAGCACAACAACACCTTACTGGTGGAGGAGAGCAAACCTGTGAAGATTGACGGGAGTAGACTGGAGGTATGTATGTTGTTTGGGTTGGGGATGAATGGATGATTGATTGGCTGAATGATTGTATGGATATATGATTGGATGGATGGATGTATGAATGACTGGGTGGGTGGATGGATGAATGATTGGGTGGGTGGGTGGATGGATGGATGAATGAATGAATGACTGGGTGGGTGGATGGATGGATGAATGATTGGATGGATGGATGTATGAATGATTGGATGGGTGGGTGGATGGATGATTGGATGGATGAATGATTGGATGGATGGATGGATGAATGATTGGATGGATGGATGAATGATTGAATGTATGAATGAATGATTTGATGAATGGATGGAAGGGTGGATGGATGAATTATTGGATGGGTGGATGGATGGGTGGATGGATGGATTGGATGGATGGATGAATGAGTGGATAGATGGATGAATCAATGAAAGATTTATTGGGTGGATGTATGAATGACTGGCTGGTTGGATGGATGGATGAATGAATGATTGGATGAATGATTGGATGGATGGCTGAATGATTGGATGGATGGATGTATGAATGATTGGATGGGTGGATGGATGATTGGATGGATATATGAATGATTGGATGGGTGGATGGATGAATGATTGGATGGATGGATGGATGAATGATTGGATAGATGAATTAATTATTGAGTGGATGTATGATTGACTGGGTGGGCTGATGGATGGATGGATGAATGATTGGATGGATGAATGTATGAATGATTTGATGGATGGATGGAAGGAAGGGTGGATGGATGTATGGATAGATGGATGAATGAATGATTGGATGGATTAATGAGTGATTGGATGGATGGATGGATGAATGATTGGATGGATGAATGGATGGGTGAATGAATAAATTCATGATTGAATGAGTAACTGGGTTGGGAATGTGTTAGTGATTGACGTAGATTAGAATATATTTGTGTTTTGTTTAGCAATATTTCTACACAGTTTTGTCATGTTATCTGCATATATGTCAGTATTGGTTCAAGTCCTTCAGGATTCCGGTACAGTATTTATTCTAACTCCTGAGCTTCAGTCAAGTAACACGTCAAACACGATGCCAAGTGATACACCAAACGTCAACTAACCTCTTTAGACACCAAACATCTCAGAGGTTGTATCCCAAAAGGCACCATATTCCCTATGGGGGCCTTGGTCAAAAGTAGTGCACTATATTAGGGACTAGGGTGCCATTTGGGACACGGGCATACTTGACAGTATATAGCCTCTGTCCACTGTGTCTAGCCTCCAACCTCTGTCTGTCTCTCTGTCTGTTCCAGGTGACCCACGAGGACAACCTGCCATCTGAGATTGTATTTACAGTGAAGGTGGCTCCACTACACGGGTTCCTGCGGCGCTTCGTGGAGGCTGAGGAGCAGTATGTTGGAACTGAACAGATCCCCGTCCAGACCTTCTCCCAGGAAGACGTCAACGCTGGCAACATCCAGTACATGCAGACAACCCCCAGCCAGGTCTACTGGACTTGACTTTTTGTTCTTCTGTATTTTACCTTGAATGTTTAGAGACAGAAAGACAGGTGTGTCAGAAGGGTGAGGGCTGACATGCAGACAGACCCTGGCCAGGTCTTCTACTACCAAGACAGACAGACCCTGGCCAGGTCTTCTACTACCAAGACAGACGGACCCTGGCCAGGTCTTCTACTACCAAGACAGACAGACCCTGGCCAGGTCTTATACTACCAAGACAGACAGACCCTGGCCAGGTCTTATACTACCAAGACAGACGGACCCTGGCCAGGTCTTATACTACCAAGACAGACAGACCCTGGCCAGGTCTTATACTACCAAGACAGACGGACCCTGGCCAGGTCTTATACTACCAAGACAGACGGACCCTGGCCAGGTCTTATACTACCAAGACAGACAGACCCTGGCCAGGTCTTCTACTACCAAGACAGACAGACTCTGGAACCAAGACACAGACCATGGCCAGGTCTTCTACTACCAAGACAGACAGACCCTGGCCAGGTCTTCTACTACCAAGACAGACGGACCCTGGCCAGGTCTTCTACTACCAAGACAGACGGACCCTGGCCAGGTCTTCTACTACCAAGACAGACAGACCCTGGCCAGGTCTTATACTACCAAGACAGACAGACCCTGGCCAGGTCTTATACTACCAAGACAGACGGACCCTGGCCAGGTCTTATACTACCAAGACAGACGGACCCTGGCCAGGTCTTATACTACCAAGACAGACAGACCCTGGCCAGGTCTTATACTACCAAGACAGACGAACCCTGGCCAGGTCTTCTACTACCAAGACAGACAGACCCTGGAACCAAGACAGACAGACCCTGGAACCAAGACAGACAGACCCTGGCCAGGTCTTCTACTACCAAGACAGACAGACCCTGGAACCAAGACAGACAGACCCTGGAACCAAGACAGACAGACCCTGGCCAGGTCTTCTACTACCAAGACAGACGGACCCTGGCCAGGTCTTATACTACCAAGACAGACAGACCCTGGCCAGGTCTTATACTACCAAGACAGACGGACCCTGGCCAGGTCTTCTACTACCAAGACAGACAGACCCTGGAACCAAGACAGACAGACCCTGGAACCAAGACAGACAGACCCTGGCCAGGTCTTCTACTACCAAGACAGACGGACCCTGGCCAGGTCTTATACTACCAAGACAGACAGACCCTGGCCAGGTCTTATACTACCAAGACAGACGGACCCTGGCCAGGTCTTCTACTACCAAGACAGACAGACCCTGGAACCAAGACAGACAGACCCTGGAACCAAGACAGACAGACCCTGGCCAGGTCTTCTACTACCAAGACAGACAGACCCTGGAACCAAGACAGACAGACCCTGGAACCAAGACAGACAGACCCTGGCCAGGTCTTCTACTACCAAGACAGACGGACCCTGGCCAGGTCTTCTACTACCAAGACAGACAGACCCTGGCCAGGTCTTCTACTACCAAGACAGACGGACCCTGGCCAGGTCTTATACTACCAAGACAGACAGACCCTGGCCAGGTCTTCTACTACCAAGACAGACAGACCCTGGCCAGGTCTTCTACTACCAAGACAGACAGACCCTGGAACCAAGACAGACAGACCCTGGAACCAAGACAGACAGACCCTGGGCAGGTCTTCTACTACCAAGACAGACAGACCCTGGAACCAAGACAGACAGACAGACCCTGGAACCAAGATACAGACCCTGGCCAGGTCTTATACTACCAAGACAGACAGACCCTGGAACCAAGACAGACAGACCCTGGCAGGGGGGTTGAACTTGCCTTTCTTCCACTAACAAGGGCACACTTGTCTTTTCTTACTACTAACCCCCTCTACTGTACTTTAAGTTGAATGGATAGAGAGTGAAAAAGAGGCAGGGAAGTAGGGAGAGCGGTGTGTCTCAGAAGGGTGAGGGTACTATCCATTAGACTAGACCAGACCACCCCAGGCCACTGCACTGGTCTTTACAGGGTTGGGGTCAATTCAGGAAGTAAACAAAATTCAAATTCCAATTTTTCTTAATTTGAAAAGCATTGTAATTTCGGTGTATTTCTTGAATTGACTGGAATTTTAAAGGACTGTTAAATGACTTACAGGTCAATGTAAAACTCTCTTCTTCCTGTTTAGGTCAACGACACATTCCTATTGGACGTCTCTAACGGTGTCACAGAGGTCAACGGTATCAGGATATCCGTGGACATAATCCCCCGCCTCATCCCTCTCCAGGTATTCTTGTTTTGTTATTGTAGAATTATTGTATTGTTTTGTTGTATAATTATTGTATTGTTGTATAATCATTGTATTGTTTTGTTGTTGTAGGATTATTGTGCTATCATACATTTTTATGTACGTTTGTAAATTAGTGTATAATTCATCTATGACTGCGGGCTTCCAATAAATGCTATTACTTCTACCACTACAGGTGTCCAATTTCACCCTGAGAGAGGGCGGGGCCAAGGCCTTGACACAGGAAGTGCTCAGGGTCACCAACCGACACTTCTCTGGCCTCAACTTCCTATACAGTTTGACTGAGCCGCCGCAGAACGGATATGTTGAACATTCACGTTACCCCGGTGTTCCTGTGCTGACTTTCACCAGACGCCAGGTGTGTTATTCTCTCTTTTTGTCATGTTGAAGAAGGACACATTAAAATACTGTAAATGTAATTCTACAAAGATTTTTTTTCCATATTTCATAAAAATTTTTTGCGGATGATATCAGACAAGAATATACATTTCTACACAACCACAAACTATACTATATAAGTTCCTCAGGATCCTTGGTTTAGATTGATTACTCGAGATGATCTAATACCACATTATAAGCAGTTCATAGACATTTGTAACAAGTCTTATAATGCATTATGGCAGCGTCATAATGCATTATACCTGTATGACTTAAGTAAAATGTTACCTCTAACTTCTTCACATCCATGATTCTTTTATAGACACTCAAAAGACACCTTACATTAAAGTAACATTTCAAATCAAAGTTTGACTCCATTTTGACCCTCATGCCCCCCTCTAGGTGGAGCAGGAGTTAATCTACTACATACATGACAGCAGTGAGACGTTAGAAGACAACTTCACTGTGGTGGCCAACGACACAGGCCTGAGGAAACAGAGCTCTCCCTGTATCGTGTACATCCAGGTCACAGCCGTCAACGACCAGCATCCAGTCATCACTGCCAACAGGGTTCTCAGGGTGAGTCCTCTAGTCCTCACTGACCAACAGGGTCCTCAGGGTGAGTCCTCTAGTCCTCACTGACCAACAGGGTTCTCAGGGTGAGTCCTCTAGTCCTCACTGACCAACAGGGTTCTCAGGGTGAGTCCTCTAGTCCTCACTGCCCAACAGGGTTCTCAGGGTGAGTCCTCTAGTCCTCACTGACCAACAGGGTTCTCAGGGTGAGTCCTCTAGTCCTCACTGACCAACAGGGTCCTCAGGGTGAGTCCTCTAGTCATCACTGACCAACAGGGTTCTCAGGGTGAGTCCTCTAGTCATCACTGACCAACAGGGTCCTCGGGGTGAGTCCTATAGTCATCACCGCCAACAGGGTTCTCAGGGTATGTCCGCTAGTCATCACTGACCAACAGGTTTCTCAGGTGAGTCCTCTAGTCATCACTGACCAACAGGGTCCTCGGGGTGAGTCCTCTAGTCATCACTGACCAACAGGGTCCTCGGGGTGAGTCCTCTAGTCATCACCGCCAACAGGGTTCTCAGGGTGAGTCCGCTAGTCTTCACTGACCAACAGGTTTCTCAGGTGAGTCCTCTAGTCATCACTGACCAACAGGGTTCTCAGGGTGAGTCCTCTAGTCATCACTGACCAACAGGGTTCTCAGGGTGAGTCCTCTAGTCATCACTGACCAACAGGGTTCTCAGGGTGAATCCTCTAGTCATCACTGACCAACAGGGTCCTCAGGGTGAGTCCTCTAGTCCTCACTGACCAACAGGGTCCTCAGGGTGAGTCCTCTAGTCATCACTGACCAACAGGGTTCTCAGGGTGAGTCCTCTAGTCATCACTGACCAACAGGGTCCTCGGGGTGAGTCCTATAGTCATCACCGCCAACAGGGTTCTCAGGGTATGTCCGCTAGTCATCACTGACCAACAGGTTTCTCAGGTGAGTCCTCTAGTCATCACTGACCAACAGGGTCCTCGGGGTGAGTCCTCTAGTCATCACTGACCAACAGGGTCCTCGGGGTGAGTCCTCTAGTCATCACCGCCAACAGGGTTCTCAGGGTGAGTCCGCTAGTCTTCACTGACCAACAGGTTTCTCAGGTGAGTCCTCTAGTCATCACTGACCAACAGGGTTCTCAGGGTGAGTCCTCTAGTCATCACTGACCAACAGGGTTCTCAGGGTGAGTCCTCTAGTCATCACTGACCAACAGGGTCCTCAGGGTGAGTCCTCTAGTCATCACTGACCAACAGGGTTCTCAGGGTGAGTCCGCTAGTCATCACTGACCAACAGGGTCCTCAGGCTGAGTCCTCTAGTCATCACTGACCAACAGGGTTCTCAGGTGAGTCCTCTAGTCATCACTGACCAACAGGGTCCTCGGGGTGAGTCCTCTAGTCATCACTGCCAACAGGGTTCTCAGGGTGTGTCCGCTAGTCATCACTGACCAACAGGTTTCTCAGGTGAGTCCTCTAGTCATCACTGACCAACAGGGTTCTCAGGGTGAGTCCTCTAGTCATCACTGACCAACAGGGTTATCAGGGTGAGTCCTCTAGTCATCACTGACCAACAGGGTCCTCAGGGTGAGTCCTCTAGTCATCACTGACCAACAGGGTTCTCAGGGTGAGTCCAACAGGGTTCTCAGGGTGAGTCCTCTAGTCATCACTGACCAACAGGGTCCTCAACGTGAGTCCTCTAGTCATCACTGACCAACAGGGTCCTCGGGTGAGTCCTCTAGTCATCACTGACCAACAGGGTCCTCAGGGTGAGTCCTCTAGTCCTCACTGACCAACAGGGTCCTCGGGTGAGTCCTCTAGTCATCACCGCCAACAGGGTCCTCAGGGTGAGTCCTCTAGTCATCACTGACCAACAGGGTCCTCAGGGTGAGTCCTCTAGTCCTCACTGACCAACAGGGTCCTCGGGTGAGTCCTCTAGTCATCACCGCCAACAGGGTGGTCGGGTGAGTCCTCTAGTCATCACTGACCAACAGGGTCCTCAGGGTGAGTCCTCTAGTCATCACTGCCAACAGGGTTCGCAGGGCAAGTGGCGTGAGATGATAGAGATATATTTAGTCGACCCTTCCTGTGTCCCAAATGGCACTATACTTTTGACCAGAGTCGTATGTCAAAAGTAGTGCACTATATAGGGAATAGGACTCTGGTCTAAAATAGTGCACTATATAGGGAATAGGACTCTGGTCTAAAGTAGTGCACTATATAGGGAATAGGGCTCTGGTCTAAAGTAGTACCACTCTATAGGGAATAGGACTCTGGTCTAAAGTAGTGCACTATATAGGGAATAGGGCTCTGGTCTAAAGTCGTGTACTATATAGGGATTAGGGCTCTGGTCTAAAGTAGTACCACTATATAGGAAATAGGGATCTGGTCTAAAGTAGTGCACTATATAGGGAATAGGGCTCTGGTCTAAAGTAGTGCACTATATAGGGAATAGGACTCTGGTCTAAAGTAGTGCACTATATAAGGAATAGGGCTCTGGTCTAAAGTAGTGTACTATATAGGGATTAGGGTGCCATTTGGGATCCAGAAGCTGGTTCTTTTTGTATTGACTGGTGGCTGGGTGGCAGTTCGTCTCTGACAACGGGACTTAAGCAGCGGTCAGTCAATATGCCTCATGATGTGGGCAGGCAGTGTTGGGACTGGGTTGGGGGAGGCTAGTGGTAAGGTATGCCAGCTACGTGGGTGGAGGGGGGAGGCTAGTGGTAAGGTATGCCAGCTATGTGGAGGAGGATCCCAAAACAGACTGTCTGTGATGCCGAGCAGCTTTTTTACTCATTGGGAAGACAACATTGTAAACGGATAGTAGGGTGAACTGGAACAAGTCTATAAAGTCTATAAAGGTTGGGAAATAGAAACAATTGTGTTTCTATGTGAATCAAGGAGGTGGATAGTAGATGAGAACATCTGGAGAGTAAATAATGGACTGTCAGTTAAATCAGTTGTTCTATGTGAATCAAGGAGGTGGATAGTAGATGAGAACATCTGGAGAGTAAATAATGGACTGTCAGTTAAATCAGTTGTTCTATGTGAATCAAGGAGGTGGATAGTAGATGAGAACATCTGGAGAGTAAATAATGGACTGTCAGTTAAATCAGTTGTTCTATGTGAATCAAGGAGGTGGATAGTAGATGAGAACATCTGGAGAGTAAATAATGGACTGTCAGTTAAATCAGTTGTTCTTAGTGAATCAAGGAGGTGGATAGTAGATGAGAACATCTGGAGAGTAAATAATGGACTGTCAGTTAAATCAGTTGTTTAACTTCCTGAAGAGAGTGTAGTTGAAATAGTCCAATGCAAATTAACCCGATTTTAAAAATAAACCCCATAGCAACAGTCTGGGTAAAATAAATAAATTCATATGAATAAACCCTATTCCCTATAAGACTGGTATAGCATCTTATTCCCTATTAGACTGGTATATAATCCTATTCCCTATAGGACTGGTATAGAATCCTATTAGACTGGTACAGAATCCTATTCCCTATAGGACTGGTATAGAATCTTATTCCCTTTAAGACTGGTATAGTATCCTATTCCCTATAGGACTGGTATATAATCTTTTTACCTATAGGACTGGTATAGAATCCTATTAGACTGGTATAGAATCCTATTCCCTATAGGACTGGTATAGAATCCTATTAGACTGGTACAGAATCCTATTCCCTATAGGACTGGTATAGCATCCTATTCCCTATAGGACTTGTATAGAATCCTATTCCCTATAGGACTGGTATAGAATCCTATTAGACTGGTACAGAATCCTATTCCCTATAGGACTGGTATAGCATCCTATTCCCTATAGGACTTGTATAGAATCCTATTCCCTATTAGACTGGTATAGAATCCTATTAGACTGGTATAGAATCCTATTAGACTGGTATAGAATCCTATTCCCTATAGGACTGGTATAGAATCCTATTAGACTGGTATATAATCCTATTAGACTGGTACAGAATCCTATTCCCTATTAGACTGGTATAGAATCCTATTAGACTGGTATAGAATCCTATTAGACTGGTATAGAATCCTATTCCCTATAGGACTGGTATAGAATCCTATTAGACTGGTATAGAATCCTATTAGACTGGTATAGCATCCTATTCCCTATATGACTTGTATAGAATCCCATTCCCTATTAGACTGGTATAGAATCCTATTAGACTGGTATAGAATCCTATTAGACTGGTATAGCATCCTATTAGACTGGTATAGCATCCTGTTAGACTGGTATAGCATCCTGTTAGACTGGTATAGAATCCCATTAGACTGGTATAGCATCCTATTAGACTGGTATAGCATCCTGTTAGACTGGTATAGAATCCCATTAGACTGGTATAGCATCCTATTAGACTGGTATAGAATCCTATTAGACTGGTATATAATCCTATTAGACTGGTACAGAATCCTATTCCCTATTAGACTGGTATAGAATCCTATTAGACTGGTATAGAATCCTATTAGACTGGTATAGAATCCTATTCCCTATAGGACTGGTATAGAATCCTATTAGACTGGTATAGAATCCTATTAGACTGGTATAGCATCCTATTCCCTATATGACTTGTATAGAATCCCATTCCCTATTAGACTGGTATAGAATCCTATTAGACTGGTATAGAATCCTATTAGACTGGTATAGAATCCTATTCCCTATAGGACTGGTATATAATCCTATTAGACTGGTATAGAAACCTATTCCCTATAGGACTGGTATAGAATCCTATTCCCTATAAGACTGGTATAGCATCCTATTAGACTGGTATAGAATCCTATTCCCTATAAGACTGGTATAGCATCCTGTTAGACTGGTATAGAATCCTATTAGACTGGTATAGCATCCTATTAGACTGGTATAGAATCCTATTAGACTGGTATAGCATCCTATTAGACTGGTATAGAATCCTATTAGACTGGTACAGCATCCTATTAGACTGGTATAGAATCCTATTAGACTGGTATAGAATCCTATTAGACTGGTATAGCATCCTATTAGACTGGTACAGCATCCTATTAGACTGGTATAGAATCCTATTAGACTGGTATAGCATCCTATTAGACTGGTACAGCATCCTATTAGACTGGTATAGCATCCTGTTTGACTGGTATAGCATCCTGTTTGACTGGTATAGAATCCTATTCCCTATAAGACTGGTATATAATCCTGTTAGACTGATATAGAATCCTATTCCCTATAAGACTGGTCCTATTCCCTATAGGACTGGTATAGAATCCTATTCCCTATTAGACTGGTATAGAATCCCATTAGACTGGTATAGAATACAATTCCCTATAGGACTGGTATAGAATCCTGTTAGACTGGTATAGAATCCTATTCCCTATAGGACTGGTATAGCATCCTATTAGACTGGTATAGAATCATATTCCCTATTAGACTGGTATAGCATCCTATTAGACTGGTATAGCATCCTATTAGACTGGTATAGTATCCTGTTAGACTGGTATAGCATCCTGTTAGACTGGTATAGCATCCTATTAGACTGGTATAGCATCCTATTAGACTGGTATAGAATCCTATTCCCTATTAGACTGGTATAGCATCCTATTAGACTGGTATAGTATCCTGTTAGACTGGTATAGCATCCTGTTAGACTGTTATAGCATCCTATTAGACTGGTATAGCATCCTATTAGACTGGTATAGCATCCTATTAGACTGGTATAGCATCCTATTAGACTGGTATAGAATCCTATTCCCTATTAGACTTGTATACTATCCTATTAGACTGGTATAGCATCCTATTAGACTGGTATAGCATCCTGTTAGACTGGTATAGCATCCTGTTAGACTGGTATAGAATCCTGTTAGACTGGTATAGCATCCTGTTAGACTGGTATAGAATCCTATTCCCTTGGTCTTAAGTAGTGCACTATAGAAGGTTTTTGGGTGCCATTTAGGACGGAGACACGGCGTCTGCCAGTATAGCTGTCTGTCCATCTGGCAGTTGTCCATCTGTTCGCTAGTTACAGACAGGGGGCTGGTGGCACCCTCATGGGGGAGAACAGGCTCACGGTAATTACTGGAGCGGAATGGGTGGAATGGAATCAAATGGTGTCCAGGTGTTTGATGCCTCTCCATTAGCGTCGTTCTCCCCTCAACAGTTTCCTGTGTGACACGCTCAGTTGAGTGTGTGTGTGTGTGTGTGTGTGTGTGTGTGTGTGTGTCTGTACTAATGTGTAGTTGGACTGAATTCCAGCTGTTCAAGGTGATTGAAGTACCAACAAGTAGAGCTTTTAGTTCTCGTATGTGTTTTACCCTGAGTGCCACACATTCCTCTCGGCTCTCGTCTTGGTTCAGACCCTCTAATTAGAAGAAAAAAAAAAATGGCACCATATTTCCCTGTATAGTGCACTACTTTTGACTAAAAATCTATGGGCCCTGGTCTCTTCTCACAAAAGTAGTGCACTATATAGGGAATAGGGTTCAGTTTGGGATTTACTCCCCCATTCGACCATAAACTTAACTTTTAGATCTGTGTCTCTCTACTGTACATAGCCTCTCTACTGTATATAACCTCTCTACTATATATAGCCTCTCTACTGTATATAGCCTCTCTACTGTATATAGCCTCTCTACTGTATATAGCCTCTTTACTGTATATAACCTCTCTACTATATATAGCCTCTCTACTGTATATAGCCTCTCTACTGTATATAGCCTCTCTACTGTATATAGCCTCTCTACTGTATATAGCCTCTCTGCTGTATATAGCCTCTCTACTGTATATAGCCTCTCTACTGTATATAGCCTCTCTACTGTATATAGCCTCTCTGCTGTATATAGCCTCTCTACTGTATATAGCCTCTCTACTGTATATAGCCTCTCTACTATATATAGCCTCTCTACTGTATATAGCCTCTCTACTGTATATAGCCTCTCTACTGTATATAGCCTCTCTGCTGTATATAGCCTCTCTACTGTATATAGCCTCTCTACTGTATATAGCCTCTCTACTGTATATAGCCTCTCTACTGTACATAGCCTCTCTACTGTATATAACCTCTCTACTATATATAGCCTCTATACTGTATATAGCCTCTCTACTGTATATAGCCTCTCTACTGTACATAGCCTCTCTACTGTATATAACCTCTCTACTATATATAGCCTCTCTACTGTATATAGCCTCTCTACTGTATATAGCCTCTCTACTGTACATAGCCTCTCTACTGTATATAACCTCTCTACTATATATAGCCTCTCTACTGTATATAGCCTCTCTACTGTATATAGCCTCTCTACTGTATATAGCCTCTCTGCTGTATATAGCCTCTCTACTGTATATAGCCTCTCTGCTGTATATAGCCTCTCTACTGTATATAACCTCTCTACTGTATATAACCTCTCTACTATATATAGCCTCTCTACTGTATATAGCCTCTCTACTGTATATAGCCTCTCTACTGTATATAGTCTCTCTACTGTACATAGCCTCTCTACTGTATATAACCTCTCTACTGTATATAGCCTCTCTGCTGTATATAGCCTCTCTACTGTATATAGCCTCTCTACTGTATATAGCCTCTCTACTGTATATAGCCTCTCTGCTGTATATAGCCTCTCTACTGTATATAGCCTCTCTACTGTATATAGCCTCTACTGTATATAGCCTCTACTGTATATAGCCTCTCTACTGTATATAGCCTCTCTACTGTATATAGCCTCTCTACTGTATATAGCCTCTCTGCTGTATATAGCCTCTCTACTGTATATAGCCTCTCTACTGTATATAGCCTCTCTACTGTATATAGCCTCTCTGCTGTATATAGCCTCTCTACTGTATATAGCCTCTCTACTGTATATAGCCTCTCTACTATATATAGCCTCTCTACTGTATATAGCCTCTCTACTGTATATAGCCTCTCTACTGTATATAGCCTCTCTGCTGTATATAGCCTCTCTACTGTATATAGCCTCTCTACTGTATATAGCCTCTCTACTGTATATAACCTCTCTACTGTATATAACCTAGGAACCTGGTTCTAGGAATGTTGTAGCTCGGGACATTAGTGTTGATATGTCTATATTTTTAAACGTAGTGTTTAATATTGATGTTGAAACCGTTAATCTGTTCGACACGGAGACTGGGCTCACAACAGACCAATGTCTTGTAAGTATTGGGGATAGATAGCCTGTTTTTCAAATACCACTTCACTTAGTAACTTGCTTCCAATAACAGTTGGGTCTTGGCTGGGTTACAGTCAAGCCCTTTGTGACGTGTTGTGTTGTGAAGAGGGCTTTTAAACAACGTGGGGAGTAAGATGGATATTGGAATTAACCAATTAAAAAGATGTTGAAAACACAAAAGGCCTTTAAATATGTGATTGATTTGGTTGTCCACAAGATGGCTCTCTGCAACCACTTGACTCACTGTTTAGAATTAAATAGCGGTAATACTTTAAATGAGTTACACAACAACTAAGTACATGACTCTGTTTTGAGAACATTGGACACAAGTGGACACATAATTCTAATTTGCTTGAGGAAAAAAAATAAGTAACTAATTGTAGGTTAACTGTTTTTAACACCAACGACAGGCAGGACACACGGACATGAATTTCCCTTAGACATGAATCGTTGCAAACGCATTCATGTTCTATTCTATTGTGGCACAGCGTCAGTGAGATTCAAACCTGTAGTCTTCTCTGTCCCTGGGATCAGTTCACTGCATTACCAGGATGGAGCTGAAATAACATGTTTTACAGACAAAGCTGTTCATTTGAGTCTATTCACACCATAGAGATAGATAGAGGACTTATCTTTATAATTGTTTACAACGATGTTCAATTTAGGCTACTCAAACAGAACCCATTTCAAAGTAAACAAGAACTCATTAAGATCAGGTGTGGCCAATTAGTGGACGCGGCTAACACACCTGAACACACTTAACAAGATAGAGGATAAGAGAGATGTATATGTTTTTAAAATAAAGCAATTGTACACGAGGGCGTGCTAAACAACAGCGCTGCGGTCATAGGTTCGAGGCCGAGCCGAGCTTCTAGCCAGACCAAATGTCAGGCTAAAAGCAAGGGGAGATAATGTCTTGATGCTTCTTTTTTTTTTACAGTGGAGATCAAGTTTATGAATTGGCTGGCTGGCTGGCTGGCTGGCTGGCTGGCTGGCTGGCTGGCTGGCTGGCTGGCTGGCTGGCTGGGCTGATGGGACACTGGATGAGTATGGATTTATCAGATGGAACCGAAACCAAGATGCCCATTTTTGAGTCGTAGGCTTTTTTTTTTTTTTTTTACAACGTTTTGGGCTGAAAAATGCTTGTTTTGACCAACCTGTTGTCGAATAACATTCTTAGTATGTTACTAAAGTTTTCTTGTATACTACAACATTATATACTAAGCACTAAACGAGATCGAGGGATACTACAGTGTAACCTGAAGTATTTTATATATATATTTTTAATGTGGGATCGGTTGATTCTGATATTTTCCAAGTGGGAAACGCAGAGCTTATTTATTTTTCCTACAAGTTTCCGAGTCAGAAATGTCAGAGTTCCCGAGTTGTCTTTTTTAAAAGCGTTTTTAGTCCTGACATGAAAAGACAAACTACAAGTCAGAGGCCACTCCAGTGTTAATTACTACTGTTTAGTGCTGTTTTTCAAATACCACTTAGGTGCACTAAGCAGGCTTCACTTAGTAACTTGCTTCCTATAACAGTTGGGTCTTGGCTGGGTTACAGTCAAGCCCTTTGTGACGTGTTGTGTTGTGAAGAGGGCTTTTAAACAACGTGGGAGTAAGATGGATTTTGGAATTGACCAATTAAAAATATGTTGAAAACATATAAGGCCTTTAAATGTGTTTGATTTGGTTGTCTCCTAAGGCGTGGATGTGTCAGTGACAGATATAAGGATTTGATTGGTTGTCTCAAGATTGTGAGTGATTTGATTGGTTGTCTCCCCAGGTGTGGGTGGGGTCGGTCACAGAGATCCGCTCTGAGGACCTGGATGCCCAGGATGAGGACACACCCCCTGAGGAGCTGCGGGTGATAGTGACTCCGCCCTCTAATGGCCACCTGGCGCTGAAGAGCGCCCTCACCAGGCCGATCCTGAACTACACCCTGCAACACATCTATCTGGGACAGCTGCTGTTCGTCCACAGTGGTAAGACCTGATCCTAAACCTGTACAAACTTAGTCTTCTAGTGGAGTTGGATGGAGTAGTAGATACCAGAGGGGTGTACTGTAGTAGTAGATACCAGAGGGGTGTACTGTAGTAGTAGATACCAGAGAGGTGTACTGTAGTAGTAGATACCAGAGGGGTGTAGTAGTAGATACCAGAGGGGTGTAGTATAGTAGTAGATACCAGAGGGGTGTAGTATAGTAGTAGATACCAGAGGGGTGTAGTATAGTAGTAGATACCAGAGGGGTGTAGTATAGTAGTAGATACCAGAGGGGTGTACTGTAGTAGTAGATACCAGAGGGGTGTAGTATAGTAGTACCTGTAGAACCCTCTGTGGAAAGGGTTCTCCTATGGGGACAGGCGAAGAACCCTTTTATAATCAAGATAGATTTTTTTTTTCTTTTCCCTAGGTGTCTAGGATCATGCCCCCCCCCCCCCCCCCCCTTGTCTATATAGCCTTAGTCATTATGATGTAAAACGCAAGACTGATCCTGGACCATTACTCCTACTCTGAGACGCTTGATAACTACTGGCCCTTGAAGCTTATTGTCTTGGGGCCGAAGGGAATCAGAGCTGTTTGTTTCATTTGTGTCGTTCCCACTAACAGGTGCCATGTCTGGAGGGTTCAACTTCCAAGTGAACGACGGAGTGAACTTTGCCCCCCGACAGATCTTCAGCATCACAGCCAGCGCCCTGGTCCTCAGCCTGGAGATTAACAGACCTCTCAAAGTGTTCCCAGGTAACTAACTCCTCCCTTAACTCGATAGCTCCTCCCTGGTAACCCTTTGCCCTTTAACCAGGTTCTGTAGCTTCTCTCCCCTTAGCAACGGGAGGTGCGTTTACTACGTTTACATTTACTACGTTGCGGAACGGTTTGTATTGAACGACACATTCCCCCCCCCCCCCAAAAAAAAACGTTCTTGAACAGACTTTTAAGGTTTGCTCCCGTTGTGGTGGGTGTGGCTTGAAGCAATGAGTGACGTAGATAGATAGATAGATAGATAGATAGATAGATAGATAGATAGATAGACAGACAGACAGACAGACAGACAGACAGACAGACAGACAGACAGACAGACAGACAGACAGACAGACAGACAGACAGACAGACAGACAGACAGACAGACAGACAGACAGACAGACAGACAGACAGACAGACAGACAGACAGACAGACAGACAGACAGACAGACAGACAGACAGATAGATAGATGGATAGATGGATAGATGGATGGATAGATAGATAGAATGAGATAGATATAGATAGATAGAATGAGATAGATAGATAGAATGAGATAGATAGATAGATAGATAGATAGGCCTACTATATTTCCTCAATCGCCAGTGGTGTAAAGTACTTAAGTAGTACTGTTTTTCTGTACTTCACTATTTATTTTTTTGATAACTTTTACTTCACAACATTCCTAAAGAAAATTATGTATTTTTTACTCCATACATTTTTCCCTGACACCCAAAAGTATTTGTTACAATTTTAATGCTTAGCAGGACAGGAAATGGTCCAATTTACAACACTTATCAAGATGACATCCCTGGTCATCCCTGCTGCCTCTGATCTGACGGACAAACACAAATAATTCATTTGAAAATGATGTCTGAGTGTTGGATTGTGCCTATCCATACATTTAAAAAAAGAAAAACAAGACAATTGTGCCGTCTATTTTTCTCAATTTAAGGAATTTGAAATGATTCATACTTGTACTTTTGATACCTAAATATATTTTAGCAATTACGTTTTACTTTTGATGCTTAACTATGTTTGAAACCAAATAATTGTATACTTTTACTCGAGTAGTATTTTACTGGGTGACTTCCACTTTTACTTGAGTCATTTTCTATTAAGGGTATCTTTACTTTTATTCAAGACAATTGGGTACTTTTTCCACCACTGCCAATCACAAATGGACTCCTAGCCTCTACCCCCATATGCACTGGTAGAGATGTGAAAGGCAGTGGAGGCTCCTCGGAGGAGGAAAAGGGAGGATCTTCCTCAGTGAATTTCATAAAAAGTGAAACATTAAAAAAATATTTAGATAAACTATACTAAATTTATTCATTTCACCAAATAATTGTTTAAAACGCACTGTTTTGCAATGAAGGTCTACAGTAGCCTCAACATCACTCTGTAGCCGGAGGACAGCTAGCTTCCATCCTCCTCTGGGTACACTGACTTCAATACAAAACCTAGGAGGCTCATGGTTCTCACCCTCTTCCATAGACTTACACAGTAATTATGACAGCTTCCAGAGAACGTCCTCCAGCCTATTTGGTATTTTATTAGGATCCCCGTTAGCTGTTGCAAAAGCTGTTGTTTACTCTTCCTGGGGTTCCACACAAAACATGAACCATAATACAGAATGATATAATACAGAATGACATAATACAGAATTACATTATACAGAACATCAATAGACAGAACATCAATAGACAAGAACAGCTCAAGGACAGAACTACATACATTTTTTAAAGGCACATACAGTACATACAAACTATCTTGGTCCAATAGGGGAGAGGTGCTGTGAGGTGTTGCTTTATCGGTTTTTTGAAACCAGGTTTACTGTTTATTTGAGAAATATGAGATGGAAGGGAGTTCCTATCAGAGCTCTTTGCAGCATAAACTGACATGCCAATGAAAGGATCAGAGAATGAATCTAGTACTGAAAGCATAAGCTACAGCTACAGTGCATAACATGTGGTGAATAGTTGACTCAGAGAGAGAGAAAGACAGTAGTTTTCAACAAATTAATTTCTTCCAAAATGAAGGGCAAGAGAGAAAGAGAGAGAGAGAGAGCAAGCTATGTTTCGTAGTACATATTTTTCCCCCACTTACTTAGCTAGCATTGAATGCAGCTGAGCTGAACACCTTTGTCCAAAAGAAACTCCTGTTTGCAACTGTTGGACTAATGATTACACTCCCAGAGCAGCTAGATGCAGGCAACAGTGTACAACGCGCTATTGTCACAGTCTTTCACCTGGATTACTCACAATTATCTCGACCCTACGTTGTAAACGTTCATTCATGGGCTGTAGGTTGTAGGCAACCTCGTGACGGGTACAAGGGAAAATTAGAGTATCATGTAATAGCCTAAATATATCGATGTTACGTTGAGCTGGGTGAAGGCAATGTGAATGACAGTCGTATAATATGCTGTAATAGAAAATAAGTAATGATATAATAAATAATACAAAAATCATCCTCCTTCGTCTTAAACGGCAACAAACGCAACTGGTGCAATGACTAAATAGATGAATCAGATATATATTTATTCATATGCATGCACGCCCAATTTTTCAGTTTTTGATTTGTTAAAAAAGTTTTAAATATCCAATAAATGTCATTCCACTTCATGATTGTGTCCCACTTGTTGTTGATTCTTCACAAAAAAATACAGTTTTATATCTTTATGTTTGAAGCCTGAAATGTGGCAAAAGGTCGCAAAGTTCAAGGGGGCCGAATACTTTCGCAAGGCACTGTATATATTTTTAGAATGTGTATATGTTGAACTTCCTCATTCTGGTCAAATGCTGGTCTGTGACTGGTCAGGTTTCAAACGGGAAATCTACCATTGACCAATATAGCGATTTTTATCCGTAGTTTCACTTAAGAGTCTCATGTATGTCTAAATACAAAAGATGGTCGGTAGCACCTGTGTACGATCCTGACACGTATAAATCCACAGTTCCGTCATTGCGTTCTATAACTGTTCTGAAAAGAAACTGAACCCAACATCTGTCTCGCTCTGTCTTTCTCTCGCTCTGTCTTTCTCTCGCTCTGTCTTCCTCTCGCTCTGTCTCTGTCTCTCTGCCTCTCTGCCTCTCTCTGTGTCTCTGTCTCTCTTTGTCTCTCTGCCTCTCTGCCTCTCTCTGTCTCTCTTTGTCTCTCTGCCTCTCTGCCTCTCTCTGTGTCTCTGTCTCTCTTTGTCTCTCTGCCTCTCTGCCTCTCTGTGTCTCTGTTTCTCTCTGTCTCTCTGTCTCTCTGTCTCTCTCTCTCTCTCTCTCGCTCTCTCTCTGTCTCTCCCTCTCTGTGTCTCTGTCTCTCTGTCTCTCTCTGTCTCTCTGTCTGTCTCTGTCTCTCTCTCTCTCTCTCTGTCTCTCTGTCTCTTTCTCTCTGTGTCTCTGTCTACTATATTATGATGGATTTGTATTGTGCTTTAGTGCAGATTTCAGTTTTTTATTTTTTTTAGTGAAGATGTTAATGATTTAATTCCTGTGCTGTTTGTAAAAATACCCTGGTAGGTTGACTGATAACCTGAACCAGGTTTCAGGCACTGGTTTACAGTTTGAAAGCGTATTCTTGAGTTTGATTAAAGACAGTCAATATATTTAGGTTTCTGTCTCTGTGTTTAAAAAAAAAATCAACAGGAACTAGTATTCTTTGTCCTGTTGTTATTAATCTTCCTTCTTTTTATTTCCCCTTTTTATATTGAATGTCAATGTTTTAGTTCCTTAATTTGACAGTAATATTGACAAAATAAATCTACCCCCCCCCACCCATCAATGTCAGTATTTGAACACTGAACACTACAGTTGAAAGACTTTCTTAATTACAAAAGAAAACAATTTGCAGACTAATTAGCCCAGATTTGCTGACCTGGGTGTGAGCGAGAGAGGAGAGTCACGGTTGACTCATGAAGGTTTGCCTCATACAGGACAGTCAGAGGTTTTATAGACCATGTCACAGACCTCTGTGTGATCAGTGTACAAAACATTAAGAACAACTTCCTGCTATTGAAATCAAATGCCCGTCCAACTGATTTGTTCTGGCGCCGGCCAGAAGCTTTCATTTTTTTGTGATTTTTGTCCATCTGTGACCAAGAGAAAGTGTTTTTTTTTATTTAAATTCTATTAAATTATTTTGTGTTTTTTTTTTTTTATGTTGGAGAGCTCGAAAAACAAGTATTGTTGCATCTGCTAGATTCTCCCGTTTTCTAAGCACAGCTGTGAGTTTGACAGACGCAGGAAATTGTTCCTTTGTCTGGATAGGCCGGAAAAATGCGACACGTCACTCCCTATGCAAATGTAGGGTCTGAAACTTCAAGTCAGCCCTGCTGGGAGAGCAACGACATGGGTCTTTCTCGCACAATAAGACACTAGACACTATGACATTTACAGACCGCCTTTTTTTTTTTTTTTTTTACACCAAAATCAGTCTGGAACCGGTCCAGAAATCCTGCTCCAGAACCGGTCCAGAAATCCTGCTCCAGAACCGGTCCAGAAATCCCCCAAAACAGGGGACTTTTAACGTCTATTTGAGGCTATAGAGTGTTTGCTTACATTTCCAATGTTTACAAACATTGGAGTAAAACAAGCTCAGTATTTTGGGTTGTGGTGGGGTCGGACACTTGAACTAAGCCCAGGGGGCATTTATAAGAGACATTGTAAAAAATAACAAGTAAATGTCACTACGTCCAGAAATGGATGCAGCATCTGCGAATTGCAGCTTTAAGGGTCTGTGTCTGTTTGTGCCTCTGCTACTGTTTACACAGCTGATAACGTTTCTCAACCTCTATGAAGCTTCTCGTTTTTCTAGCTTTATGATATATTCTAAAGATTTCCATCAACACACACGTTGGCTACTCTGCTGCCGACTCCACTCTGCTGCCGACTCCACTCTGCTGCCGACTCCACTCTGCTACCGACTCCACTCTGCTACCGACTCCACTCTGCTACTGACTCCACTCTGCTACCGACTCCACTCTGCCACCGACTCCACTCTGCCACCGACTCCACTCTGCTACCGACTCCACTCTCTGCCGCCGCCGACTCCACTCTGCCGCCACCTCCACTCTGCCACCGACTCCACTCTGTTACCGACTCCACTCTGCCGCCACCTCCACTCTGCTACCGACTCCACTCTCTGCCGCCGCCGACTCCACTCTGCTACCGATTCCACTCTGTTACCGACTCCACTCTGTTACCGACTCCACTCTGCTACCGACTCCACTCTGCCACCGACTCCACTCTCTGCCGCCGCCGACTCCACTCTGCTACCGACTCCACTCTGCCACCGACTCCACTCTGCTACCGACTCCACTCTGCTACCGACTCCACTCTGCCACCGACTCCACTCTCTGCCGCCGCCGACTCCACTCTGCTACCGACTCCACTCTGCCACCGACTCCACTCTGTTACCGACTCCACTCTGTTACCGACTCCACTCTGTTACCGACTCCACTCTGCTACCGACTCCACTCTGCCACCGACTCCACTCTCTGCCGCCGCCGACTCCACTCTGCTACCGACTCCACTCTGCCACCGACTCCACTCTCTGCCGCCGCCGACTCCACTCTGCCACCGACTCCACTCTGTTACCGACTCCACTCTGCTACCGACTCCACTCTGCCACCGACTCCACTCTCTGCCGCCGCCGACTCCACTCTGCTACCGACTCCACTCTGCCACCGACTCCACTCTGTTACCGACTCCACTCTGCCACCGACTCCACTCTCTGCCGCCACCGACTCCACTCTGCCACCGACTCCACTCTCTGCCGCCGCCGACTCCACTCGGCTACCGACTCCACTCACGTTCTACTGATTGGGATCGTATTTTATTCATATTGGAGTTTTGATTTTCAAAGTGTGTATAACTAGGTGCAGTGATTGAAACTCCTCATGACGCACTAAAGCAGAACATGATGTGCTTTTCAAAGGTCCCATCCTTGTAGGTGGTCTACATTTAGTTCCTGTATAAAAACCATGGTCAGAAATAGCCTGTCGTCTCTGTTCTTTTTAAAATTTTTTATAGCTAAAGCAGACAATAGTGTTGATCTAGATGTGGTCATGTATTTCTCCTTGTTGCAGTGTACTGCTTGTATCGAAAGAGGCCACCCACACACTATAAACATACTTAAGCGAGGGAAACGTCAGACTGAGGGACACGAGCACATTTTCACTGTCGGCACATGAACGACGAAGAAAAATGTAGACCTCCTCCTCTTCCTCTTCTTCGTCCATTTAGAAAGAAGTGTCCCTGGAGAGGACCGGGGGAGAAGGAGGGAGGAGGAGGAGGGGCAGACTGTTTGCTCTTCACTCCTCTCTGTTTCGTCAGACTTCTCTCAGTAGTAGGGTGTAGTAGGGTGTAGGGTGTAGGGTGTAAGTAGGGTGACTGTTATACGACTTGTTTATATCACAAGGCTCCAAAATGTGTTTGTGGCGTCTTGTACCACACTGTTTTTGTTTTTTTTAAAGATCAAAAGAGTTTTCCCTCTGTCTGTTTATCACGCGGTGCACAGCGATATGTTCAGCACAGCCTGGAGTCAGACAGCCTTCGGAGGATAACTTAAATGAGGACACTCAATACCACCACACCTTTTAAAAACTGGATCCTTGTTTTTTGATTTTGAAGTGTTGAGATTATGGCGAGGTTCACCCGTAATAAAAGTGCACTGAAAGTAAAGGGGCTGAATAATTTTGCACGCCCAATTTTTCAGCTTTTGATATGTTAAAAAAGTTTGAAATATCCAATAAATGTCGTTCCACTTCATGATTGTGTCCCACTTGTTGTTGATTCTTCACAAAAAACTACAGTTTTATATCTTTATGTTTGAAGCCTGAAATGTGGCAAAAGGTCGCAAAGTTCAAGGGGGCCGAATACTTTCGCAAGGCACTGTATGGTCAGATTTGCCAAATGGAGGGTGAGGGAGAGCTTTGTATGCATCTCTGTGTGTGGAGTAAAGGTGGTCCAGAGTTTTTTTTCCTCTGGTTGCACTTTTAACATGCTGATAGAAATTTGGTAAAACAGATTTCATTTTCCCTGCATTAAAGTCCCCGGCTACTAGGAGCTCCGCCTCTGGCTGAATTCTCTTGGTAGATAGTGTGGTCTACAACTTATCATGAGATACTCTACCTTAGGCGAGCAATAGCTCAAGACTTCCTTAGATATCGTGCAACAGCTGTTATTTACAAAAATACGTAGTCCGCAGCCCCTTGTCTTACCAGACGCCGCTGTTCTATCCTGGCGGTACATCGTATAACCAGCCAGCTGTAGGTTGATAGTGTCGTCGTTCAGCCACGTCTCTGTGAAGCATAAGATGTTACAGTTTTGAATGTCCCGTTGGAAGTTTAATCTTCCGCGTAGGTCATCGATTTTATTCTCCAAAGATTGCAAGTTTGCTAGCAGAATGGTTTTTTATTCGAGCGCCTACGAATTCTCAGATGACAGCCCGCCCTCTGGCCCCATCTTCAAACAAATCACAGGGGATCTGGGCCTGAGAAAGCAGTATATAATTCTCGTCGGGCTCGTCAGACTCGTTTAAGGGAAAAAAGGATTCTGCTTGTCCGTGGTGAGTAAGTGTCCAGCAGTTATTTTCGGTCATAACAGACGATAGCGGCAACATTATGTACAAAATAAGTAAAAAAAAAATGTAAAAAACTTACAAACATCATTAAAAAAAAAACGTTAGGGAATAAATAAAATGTCAGCCTTCTTCTCCGGCGCCATGGTTACATCCTCAATGGGTCCATATGTTGGAGCATTTTATTTACCGATGTTGTTTCACCATAAACAGGCTCTACTACACCAATCACCAAGGAGGACCTGCAGGCGTTGACCAATGACAAGAGCGACACATCCAACCGCACCATTACCTTCAACGTGATTCGTCGACCAAAACTAGGCAGACTGGTGACAGTGCTGGCCGATAATTTCACTGTTGACGTCTCTTCCTTCACACAGACCATGGTAAGAGCAGAACCTAACAACCAGAACCTGCTGATTTCGGATTAGTGTTCATATTGAATAAGATTATTTGATTATTTGGACAGGGGAGACCAGGGCCCATATTTCTACAACTGAGTTGGAGTAAAGGATACGTTTTGCCTTTTAGATCACAATTAATATGATAAAATAGACAGATCCTGGATCAGCGCTGTCACGTTCTGACCTCTATTTACGTTGTTTTTGTATTTATTTAGTATGGTCAGGGCGTGAGTTGGGTGGGTAGTCTATGTTTGTTTTTCTATGTTTTGGTCTAGTTCTATGTTCGGCCTGATATGGTTCTCAATCAGAGGCAGGTGTTCGTCATTGTCTCTGATTGGGAACCATATTTAGGTAGCCTGGGTTTCACTGTGTGTTTGTGGGTGATTGTTCCTGTCTTTGTGTAGTGTTCACCAGATAGGCTGTATTAGGTTTCACGTTCCGTTTGTTGTTTTCATATTCATTTAGTTATTTCATGTATCGTCTATTATTGATTAAAGAACATGAGTAATCACCACGCTGCATTTCGGCCCTCTCTCTCTACAAACGAAGAACGCCGTTACAGAATCACCCACCACACCCGGACCGAGCAGCGTGTTAACAGGCAGCAGCGAAGGGAGGACGTTATGGACAGCAATGGCATGGAGTATACTAGTTGGGAGGACGAATTAGACGGTAAAGGACCTTGGGCTCAGCCAGGAGAATATCGCCGCCCCAAGGAAGAACGGGAGGCGGCGAAAGCGGAGAGGCGCTGGTATGAGGAGGCAGCGCGGCGTCGTGGATGGAAGCCCGGGAGTCAGCCCCAAAAATTTCTTGGGGGGGGGCTAACAGGGAGTATGGCTAGGCCAGGTAGGAGACCTGCGCAAACTCCCTGTGGTTACCGGGGGGCTAGAGAGACCGGGCAGGCACCGTGTTATGCTGTGGAGCGCACGGTGTCCCCAGTGCGGGTGCACAGCCCGGTGCGGTACATTCCAGCTCCGCGTATCGGCCGGGCTAGAGTGGGCATCGAGCCAAGTGCCATGAAGCCGGCTCTACGCATCTGGTCTCCAGTGCGTCTCCTTGGGCCGGCTTACATGGCACCAGCCTTGCGCACGGTGTCCCCGGTTCGCCTGCATAGCCCAGTGCGGGCTATTCCACCTCGCCGCACTGGCAGGGCGACCGGGACCATTCAACCGGGTAAGGTTGGGCAGGCTCGGTGCTCAAGAGCTCCAGTGCGCCTGCACGGCCCGGTCTATCCGTCACCACCTCCACACCCCAGCCCTCCGGTGGCAGCTCCCCGTACCAGGCTGTCTCTCCGGCCCATCCGTCCAGAGCCTTCCTCCTCTCCAGCGCTGCCGGAGTCTCCAGCCTCTCCGGCGCTACCAGAGCCTTCCTCCTCTCCAGCGCTGCCGGAGCCTCCCGCCTGTCCGGCGCCTCTGCCGGAGCCTCCCGCCTGTCCGGCGCCTCTGCCGGAGCCTCCCGCCTGTCCGGCGCCGCTGCCGGAGCCTCCCGCCTGTCCGGCGCATCTGCCGGAGCCTCCCGCCTGTCCGGCGCCTCTGCAGGAGCCTCCCGCCTGTCCGGCGCCTCTGCCGGAGCCTCCCGCCTGTCCGGCGCCTCTGCCGGAGCCTCCCGCCTGTCCGGCGCCGCTGCCGGAGCCTCCCGCCTGTCCGGCGCCGCTGCCGGAGCCTCCCGCCTGTCCGGCGCCGCTGCCGGAGCCTCCCGCCTGTCCGGCGCCGCTGCCGGAGCCTCCCGCCAATCCGGCGCCGCTGCCGGAGCCTCCCGCCTGTCCGGCGCCGCTGCCGGAGTCTCCCGCCTCTCCGGCGCTACCAGGGCCTTCCTTTTCTCCAGCGTTGCCGGAGCTTCCCGTCTGCCCAGCGCCAGCTGAGCTTCCCGTCTGCCCAGCGCCGCCAACGCCGCCCGTCTGCCCAGCGCCGCCAACGCCGCCCGTCTGCCCAGCGCCGCCAACGCCGCCCGTCTGCCCAGCGCCGCCAACGCCGCCCGTCTGCCCAGCGCCGCCAACGCCGCCCGTCTGCCCAGCGCCGCCAACGCCGCCCGTCTGCCCAGCGCCGCCAACGCCGCCCGTCTGCCCAGCGCCGCCAGTGCCGCCCGTCTGCCAGGAGCCGCCAGTGCCGCCCGTCAGCCAGGGGCCGCCAGTGCCGCCCGTCAGCCAGGGGCCGCCAGTGCCGCCAGTCAGCCAGGGGCCGCCAGTGCCGCCAGTCAGCCAGGGGCCGCCAGTGCCGCCAGTCAGCCAGGGGCCGCCAGTGCCGCCAGTCAGCCAGGGGCCGCCAGTGCCGCCAGTCAGCCAGGGGCCGCCAGTGCCGCCAGTAAGCCAGGGGCCGCCAGTCAGCCAGGGGCCGCCAGTAAGCCAGGGGCCGCCAGTGCCGCCAGTAAGCCAGGGGCCGCCAGTGCCGTCAGTCAGCCAGGGGCCGCCCGAGCAGCTGCCCCTCTGTCCAGAGCAGCTGTCGCCCCTCTGTCCCAAGCTGCTGCCGCCCCTCTGTCCCGAGCTGCCGTCCCTCTGTCCCGAGCAGCTGCCGTCCCTCTGTCCCGGGCAGCTGCCCCTCTGTCCCGAGCAGCTGCCCCTCTGTCCCGAGCAGCTGCCCCTCTGTCCCAAGCAGCCCCTCTGTCCAGTGGGGTCATTGAGAGGGGTGGTCAGGGTGAGTAAGCCACGGAGGCAGACAATAAGGCGGACTAGGACAATGGCGAAGTGGGGTCCGCGTCCCGCGCCAGAGCCGCCACCGCGGACAGACGCCCACCCAGACCCTCCCCTATAGGTCAAGGTTTTGCGGCCGGAGTCCGCACCTTTGGGGGGGGGTACTGTCACGTTCTGACCTCTATTTCCGTTGTTTTTGTATTTATTTAGTATGGTCAGGGCGTGAGTTGGGTGGGTAGTCTATGTTTGTTTTTCTATGTTTTGGTCTAGTTCTATGTTCGGCCTGATATGGTTCTCAATCAGAGGCAGGTGTTCGTCATTGTCTCTGATTGGGAACCATATTTAGGTAGCCTGGGTTTCACTGTGTGTTTGTGGGTGATTGTTCCTGTCTTTGTGTAGTGTTCACCAGATAGGCTGTATTAGGTTTCACGTTCCGTTTGTTGTTTTCATATTCATTTAGTTATTTCATGTATCGTCTATTATTGATTAAAGAACATGAGTAATCACCACGCTGCATTTCGGCCCTCTCTCTCTACAAACGAAGAACGCCGTTACAAGCGCTCCTACTCTGGGACACTTGATACAAACAGTACCAGTCAAAAGTTTGGACACACCTACTCATTCAATGGTTTTTCTTTATTTTTACTATTTTCTACATTGTAGAATAATAGTGAAGACATCAAAACTATGAATTAACACATATGGAATCATGTAGTAGTCAATAAAGTGTTAAACAAATCAAAATACAATTTTGCTTTTAGATTCTTCGAAGTAGCCTCCCTTAGCCTTGATGACAGCTTTGGACACTTTTGGCCTTCTCTCAACCAGCTTCACCTGGAATGCTTTTCAACAGTCTTGAAGGACTTCCCACATATGCTGAGAACTTGTTGGCTGCTTTTCTTTCACTCTGTGGTCCAACTCATCCCAAACCATCTCAATTGGGTTGAGGTCGGATGATTATGGAGGCCAGGTCATTTGATGCAACACTCTATCACTCTATCACTCTCCTTCTTGGTCAAATAGCACTTACACAGCTCTAGAGGTGTGTTGAAAAACAAATCATAGTCCCACTAAGCACAAACCAGATGGGATAGTCTATCGCTGCAGAATGCTGTGGTAGTCATGCTGGTTAAGTGTGCCTTGAATTCTAAATAAATCACTGACAGTGTCACCAGCAAAGCACTTCCATACCATCACACCTCCTCCATGCTTCACGGTGGGAAATACACCGGAACCACACATGCAGAGATCATCCGTTCACCTACTATGTGTCTCACAAATACCTGGCGGTTGGGACCAAAAATCTCAAGTTTAGACTCATCAAACCAAAGGACAGATTTCCACCGGTCTAATGTCCATTGCTCGTATTTCTTGGCCCAAGCAAGTCTCTTCTTCTTATTGGTGTCCTTTAGTAGTGGTTTATTTTGCAGCAATTCACACAGTTTCCTCTGAACAGTTGATGTTGAGATGTGTTTGTTACTTGAACTCTGTGAAACATTTATTTGGGTTGCAATTTCTGACATGCTGACCAGACCGCATGCCCATCCGCGTGTGCCATCGCGCACAAGTTGATTTTGCCCACCCACATCAGACACGATCAGGACACGAAGGTTGAAATATCAAAACAAACTCTGAACCAATTATATTAATTTGGGGACAGGTCGAAAAGCATTAAACATTTATGGCATTTTGACAGTTGCTAATTGTCCTGGGATATAAACATTTACGTTGTTATTTTACCAGAAATGCACAAGGTCCTCTACTCCAACAATTAATCCTCAGATAAAAGGGTAAACCGAGTTTGTTTCTAGTAATCTCTCCTCCTTCAGGCTTCTTCTTCTTTGGACTTTATATGGCGGTTGGTAACCAACTTTAAGGTGCATTACCACCACCAACTGGACTGGAGTGTGGACCTCAGTTCATCTTTCAATCACCCACGTGGGTATATGCTCCTAACGACCAATGAGGAGATGGGAGAGGCGGGACTTGCAGCGCTTTGAGCGTAACAAACCTATTTCTATTTTAGGCTATGCAGATGAGCGCAAGCATTGTGGGTGCAAACGTTCGTGCGACACGAGCGATGTGGTCAGCATGTGAGGCTGGTAACTCTAATGAACTGCAGCAGAGGTAACGCTGGGTCTTCTTTTCATGTGGCGTCGGTCCTCATGAGAGACAGTTTCATCATGGCGCTTGATGGTTTTTGCGACTTCACTTGAATAAACTTTTAAAGGTCTTAAATTTTCCGGATTGACTGACCTTCATGTCTTAAAGTAATGATGGACTGTCTTGCCATAATATGGACTTGGTCTTTTACCAAATAGGGCTAACTTCTGTATACCATACCTACCTTGTTACAACACAACCGAAGAAGGAAAGAACATTAAGATGGAAAGAAATTCAACAAATGAACTTTTAACAAGGCACACCTGCTAATTGAAATGCATTCCAGGTGCCTACCTCATGAACCTGGTTGAGAGAATGCCAAGAGTGTGCAAAGCTGTTATCAAGACAAAGGGTAGCTACTTTGAAGAATCTAAAATAGAAAACATATTGTGATTTGTTTAACACTTTTTTGGTTACTACATGACTCCATATGTATTCATAGTTTTGACGTCTTCACTATTGTTCTACAATGTAAAAAATAGTAATAAAAAATAAAGAAAAACATTGGAATGAGTAGGTGTGTCCAAACGTTTGACTGGTACTGTGTGGCCGCAGTAGTTTATACAAGAAGACAAAATAAGACTCTTCATGCACTGTTTGGGAAAGTATATTGTGATGAATTTGTTCAGTAAAACAATATTTACAGTGAGAAACAAACAGAAGGAAACTATATATATATATATATGTATAAATTAAATATATATTATTATATTATATTATATATTATATTAAATATATTAAATAAATTCCAATTCAAACCGAAACAAAATGTTGATTGACCTTGGCGGGAAGCGTGGTCAGTGTTTTTGATTGGATAAGGCCTCAGGTTACACTCTCTACAGCTGAGTACATAGACATGCATTAATACATATGTTTATATTCTGAATAACAACTACAGATATTCTCCAGCGGAAGAAGCAACTCGTGTGAAGTGTTCGTTGATGACTAAAGTTCTGATGTTCAGTGTTTTGTGTTAACGCTTTAGTTTTGTTTTGGTTACGTTGAAATGGGGGCCAAATGTGGGTTACAAAAGTGGGGAAATTCCCGGGCTTGCCCTTCTGATTCATAGTAACACAAGCCTTCACTGATTTCTGGTCTCAGGTGGACCAGCGGGAGATTCTGTACATCCAGAGTCTTGTGGCGTCGGTTGGCTGGTCCGCTATGGACTCAATGACCTTCTCAGTGTCCTCACCTCCAGCTTCCCTAGAGAACGAGACCTTCAGGATGGACATCTCCTACGAGAATGCTGGACCCGACCGCAAGACTCTGCTCCTCGCTAACACAGGTGGGCTTTTGGTGAATCATAATGTCTTGTTGTTGTACATCATCAATGTTCATTTTCCAGGATTTTTATACAATTAAGGGGTATGAAATATTAGCAACATATATATTTTTTAACCCATAGGTTATGGAGAACCAAAGCTGCCAAAATTAGAGCTCAATTAATAAATAAATGCACACACAAATAGATAAATGTAAAAAATAAATAAATGGATGAACGATTACACACATACAGTGTCAGACACCTTTTTTTTTTACATTCTGTTACATTAGTCTTATTCTAAAATGGATTAAATAGTTTTTCCCCCTCATTAATCTACCCACAATACCCCATAATGACAAAGAAAAAAACAGGTTTTTAGAAATGTTTGCAAATGTATTAAAAACAAACTGAAATATCTCATTTATATAAGTATTCAGGCCCTTTACTCAGTACTTTGATGAAGCACCTTTGGCAGTGATTACAGCATCGCGTCTTCTTGTTAATGACGCTACAAGCTTGGCACACCTGTACTTGGGGAGTTTCTCTCATTCTTCTCTGCAGATCCTCTCAAGCTCTTGTCAGGTTGGATGGGGAGCGTCGCTGCACAGCTAATTTCTTGTCTCTAGAGCTGTTTGATCATATCCAAGTCCAGGCTCTGGCTGGTACATTCTGAGACTTGTCCCGAAGACTTGTCCCGAAGCCACTCCTGCGTTGTCTTGGCTGTGTGCTTAGGGTTGCTGTCCTGCATTTTTGCAAACTCCAAGTGGGCTGTCATGCCTTTTACTGAGGAGTAGCTTCCGTCTAGCCACTCTATGATAAAGGCCTGATTGGTGAAGGGCTGCAGAGATGGTTGTCCTTCTGGAAGGTTCTCCCATCTCCATAAAGGAACTCTGGAGCTCTGTCAGAGTGACCATCGGAATTTCTTGGTCACTTCCCTGACCAAGGCCCTTCTCCCACGATTGCTCAGTTTGGCCGGGCGGCCAGCTCTAGAAAGAGTCTTGGTGGTTACAAACTTCTTCCATTTAAGAATGATGGACGCCACTGTGTTCTTGGGGACCTTCAATGCTGCAGAAATGTTTTGGTTTCTTCGACCTCATGGCTTGGTTTTTGCTCTGACATGAACTGTCAACTGTGGGACCTGAGCTCAATTTTGAGTCTCATACCAAAGTGTCTGAATAGTTATGTAAAAAAAGACATCTGTTTCTTCTTTTTAATACATTTGCAAAAAAATTCTACACTTTTTTCGCGTTGTCATTATGCAGTATTGATTGAGGAATTTTTTTTATTTAATTCATTTTAGAATAAGGCTGTAACGTAAAAATGTGGAAAAGGGTCTGAATTACGGCAACTTCGGTCCTCCATACCGACTTTTCTCTCGTTGCATTCTAGGTGCTGTGGTGACCGAGGGTGACCACATCGTCATTGACAAGTCCAAGCTGGATGCGTCAAACCTTATGTCCAAGCTTCCCACACCCCAGCGCAGCTCTCACGAGATCTGGTTCCAGGTAAAGTCTCTACCCCAGCACGGGGTCGTTGTGGTGGGAGAGAGGAACCTCACCGTGGAGAAACCCAACTTCTCCCAGTACATCCTCAACAAGTATGGCATCACATACCGGCACGACGACTCCGAGACACTCCACGACCACTTTGTCTTCGACACCTGGCTGAACCCCAAGGGTAAGCCGGCCCAGCGCCCTCTGGAAGACAGCCAGGTACTTAATGTTGCTAACCTACCTTGTGTTTTGCACACTTTTATCCAACGGTTTATTTCTGTTTATTATTGTTTTTAAATCTGTTCAAACATTGTTTATGTTGCAAAATGAATTGCCTCCATTTGAGGATATTGGAAGTTCTGCTTCAAAACTCTTAATGTAGAAGACAAGATTCCATTCAACAAAATAAAGTAATATTCTTCTTCTCTAATCAGGTTCTGGAGGAGTGGTTCAACATCACGGTGATCCCAGTCAACGACCAACCGCCCGTTCTGAAGACCAAAGCCCCCAGCCTGAGCGTGGTGCAGGGGGACACAGTGGCCCTGGGGCCAGAGAACCTCAATGTGGAAGACTTGGATAACCCTTCAGAGGACATCCAGTACACCGTCGTCAGCAAGCCCAACAACGGCTATCTGGCCCTGGGAGGAAGCCTTAACGAGTCTGTGGTGTCCTTCACTCAGGCTCAGATCAACAGTGGGATGGTGTACTTTGTTCATGATGGAAGCCGAGCTTCTGGGGTGTTTTATTTTAGTGTTTCCGATGGCCATCACAAACCGGTCTATAAGCTCTTCAACCTCGAGGTGACGGAGATCACCATCTCCCTTGTCAACAACACTGGGCTGGCTCTGGAGCAGGGACAGACGTCTGTGGTTTTAACCCAGGAGAGTCTGGTGGCAGAGACCAATGGAAAAAACACAACGGTTCACTACCGGATCACCGCTGCGCCACGGTACGGCAAGATCCTCCGGCTGGATGACCAGGAGGTCAACCAGTTTGAGCAGGAGGACTTAAGGATGGGTAGCTTGTTTTATCACATGACGACCCTCACGTCTGGTCAGGACAGCTTTGAGTTCACCGCGTTTACATCGGAAGCTAACCTAACAAACCAGGTTGTCAACATCACAGTTAAGCCCCTGGTCAGGTTTGGCAAAGGGGTGAGAATACCCAATGGCATCGTGGTCAAACTCAACACTGGTTTCCTCAACGCAACTGAGCTGGCTTCTCTATCCGTCAGAGACCCTTTCTTCGAGGTCGTCTCTCATCCAAAGTATGGAAAACTGGTCAGAGGAAAACCCAAAGCTGGTAAGAAAACCGAGCCACTGGGGTCTTTCTCCTTTCAGGATGTGAAGCAGGAGAGGCTGTGCTTCGAGCTCAACGCTAACATGACTGGAGTGCAGGAGCTGAACGACTCGTTGGTGTTCATTCTGAAAGCGGAGAACGTCCCGCCTGCCAGGGGAGAGTTCCGGTTCACTATCGTTCCGTATGATCCATCGCTAGTTCTAACCACCATGAGTCCCATCCTGACCACCAGCAGTCCTTTCTCTCAGCCTCTTAACCAAACGACAGTGTTCGGTGTTGGGACGGCACTACCCTCCCTGTCCACCTCCCCCCTTTCCACACAGAGACCCAGCAAGACCCACCAGAAGTTCAAAGGTCGCAACCGCTGGGGGAACACCAACCGTAACGACTCGGCAGGTACAGATACTACTCTGGGCAAGCCCACCCTGAGTAAAGGAGACGACAATGAGATTTCCTTTGTGAATACACCGGTCCGAGTAGAGTCATACCCACAGAAGTCTTCCAACCTAATATTGGTGATCCTACCTCTCCTGGCCATGCTCTTATTGGTCATCATCCTGGTGGTGCTGGTTATCCTGCTGCGACGCAACAGGAAGAGGAAACAGAAACCTGTCACCTCGAAGCCGCCACCCTCACCCTCGCCCTCTACCCCACCGGCCTATAACGGCCAGTCGCAGAGGAGCGCGGCTGTTCCCACGGTAACGGTGACCCCACTGAGCCCCAGTAGCCCTGCCCTGGACAGGCTGCTTCCTTCAGCCAATCAGGGCTTAGTTAGCAACTCCACATCACTGCTACTTTGCTCGTGGAACGGTGTAGATCCAGAGAGTTCAGCCCAGCTCATTAGGACCACACCCCCCACTCTACAGCAGAACCAATACTGGGTATGACTCTGTAGCTGCTGCCATCTAGGGGAGGGTGGGGAAGTGGACTGTCTACCCTGTACACTAACATCCATCCCCACCAACCCCACTCATCGTTACACTGTAAACCATGACACTACTGTACTATTTGTTTTGTGATATAATCAAAGCATTTTCTACTGAAGCTAAGCACAATCAGCACTGGGAATTCCAACCACTATCTCCACTTTGCAACATAATTAGTACTGGGAATAACAACCACTATCTCCACTTTGCAACATAATTAGTACTGGGAATGACAACCACTATTCCCACTTAACAACCTAATAAGGAGCTTAGAACCGAATGTGTCTTCTGTCTTTCTCACTCCCCCCCACCCCCCGCGTAGAAATGTTGTTCCACCATTTATTAAAGAAGTAATGCAAGTCTTGGCGATATAGGCTCTGACTTTCGGGGTTTTAGCTCAAAGCCCAAGCTAAGCGTCAATATATAAGATGACATACAAGCAGTGAGCGTGGTTAAACGATACCAATCCCCCAGCAGGAGAACAGAAAAAGGAAGTGGAAACTCAAAACACATGAACTATAAAAGGCTGGCGAGGGAAGGACGGCTCATAACTAGCAGTGAGTATCACAGGCGGCTGGTGGCGCCTTAATTAGGGAGGATGGCTCATAACAATGGCTGGAATGGAGTAAATGGTATCAACCACTCTGAAACTCTGTGTTTGATTCCATTCCGTTAACTTCGTTCCAGCCGTTATGAGCCGTCCTCCCTGATTAAGGCGCCACCAGCCGCCTGTGATACTCACTGCTAGTAACCATGTATTCATCCAAGAGAAAATGAAATGCACTAAAATAACTTTGGAATTGTAGGCTACTGCCCATGACACCTTTAGACCTCTTCACTCACAACGGCCGGTGTGCATTTCACCCCCTCTCTGCTCCATGTCTCAAAGCCGTAGAGAAAAGATCTCGCTTGTAAAGTAGTTGTTATTTAGCTGAACATTGAGAGTTGAAAAATACAAATTATACCTACAGACAGCTGGGACCCTCCTCTCCTCAACATGAACAAGGGGACGAAGCTTCCAAACTTGTTATCCCGCAATTGCATTTAGAAATGTCATATGATCAGAACATGTTTTTCTCTCGAGCGCATGAGGGGATAGGTAGCCTAGTGGTTAGAGAGTTGGTTCCCCGGTAGGCTGGCATTGTAAATAAAAATGTGTTCTTAACTGACTTGCCTAGTTAAATAAAAGTTAAATAAAACGATAGGAGAGTGGCTCGCTCATCACAGTAGCAGGCCCCCAGCGAGGATAGAGCGGCAGGGAAGACACTTTCATTACAGGAGTCATGAGGATAACGCACTTTACTGTTTGACCAAATCATGGTTTTAGCCACACAAAATAGGACGTTATGAGTCAGGTGACAACGTAGAATGTGCTCTTTCTACATTCATAGGCTCCCTTTTCATTTTTATGATCCATGATATCGGCTAACTGATGATGGAGTCGGCGTAGGTCTCTTTGACGATGCCGCGTTGACTTTCAATGTGAGTTTGAGTGTAACCCTAACCCTCATCTCAGCCTGAGGAAACTGGGTCGTTGCCCACTGATCACAGCCTGAGGAAACTGGGCCTCTGTCCACTGATCACAGCCTGAGGAAACTGGGCCTCTGTCCACTGATCACAGCCTGAGGAAACTGGGCCTCTGTCCACTGATCTCAGCCTGAGGAAACCGGGCCGTTGCCCACTGATCTCAGCCTGAGGAAACCGGGCCGTTGCCCACTGATCTCAGCCTGAGGAAACTGGGCCTCTTTCCGCTGATCACAGCCTGAGGAAGCCGGACCGCTGCCCACTGATCTCAGCCAGAGGAAACCGGGCCGTTGCCCACTGACCTCAGCCTGAGGAAACCGGGCCTATTTCCGCTGATCAGCCAAATGCTAATTTCTAGTATAACAGAGAAATTGCGAAAAAAAATATAGATTTTGAAAAAAATCTTACAGGCCCATTGGCCACCGGCCATGTCAACTTCTCTATTGTCTTATTTGTATATATACAGTATATGAAAACAAAAAAAATGGTGTGTCAATTTCTACCACCCCACCCAACTAAAGATGCCCATCTGGCATTTGCCAGAATTGCCAGATGGCCAATTCGCCCCTATTATAGCATTACTTTTGGTACGTTGTGGTACTCACCTTAGACCAGTGGGAGAAGTGCATGCATATATTCATGGTTTCCTGATTTCTTGTGATCAAGGCATGTCGCCTTACCACTCTATTGTATTGGTGTATATATTTAATTTTATGGTATTTTATATATTAAAACCCTAAATTCTTCCTACAGTGTATGTATAATACTTATTTCAAGCCATAGTGGAAGATCCCTGTGTACCCTGGTACTGCTGTCATAAATGTTACTGCAACCCTTAAGGTTTAGGGTTTTGTTACACTGTAAAACCAGATAGTGTCAAATCTACCCCTTGAAAGAAAACACCTCTTTAAAATAGGCTACATGCCAAATGGTACTTTTCATTATTTTACATTTCGACACTGAACAACAATATAAAAACGCAAACATGTAAAGTGTTGGTCCTGTGTTTCATGAACTAAAAGGATCCCACTAATGTTTCAATATGTAATAAAAGCTTGTTTCTCACATTTTGAAATGTGTTTACATCTCTGTTAGTGATCATTTTGAAATGTGTTTACATCTCTGTTAGTGATCATTTTGAAATGTGTTTACATCTCTGTTAGTGATCATTTTGAAATGTGTTTACATCTCTGTTAGTGATCATTTTGAAATGTGTTTACATCTCTGTTAGTGATCATTTTGAAATGTGTTTACATCTCTGTTAGTGATCATTTTGAAATGTGTTTACATCTGTTAGTGATCATTTTGAAATGTGTTTACATCCTTGTTAGTGATCATTTTGAAATGTGTTTACATCTCTGTTAGTGATCATTTTGAAATGTGTTTACATCTCTGTTAGTGATCATTTTGAAATGTGTTTACATCTCTGTTAGTGATCATTTTGAAATGTGTTTACATCTCTGTTAGTGATCATTTTGAAATGTGTTTACATCTCTGTTAGTGATCATTTTGAAATGTGTTTACATCTCTGTTAGTGATCATTTTGAAATGTGTTTACATCTCTGTTAGTGATCATTTTGAAATGTGTTTACATCTCTGTTAGTGATCATTTTGAAATGTGTTTACATCTCTGTTAGTGATCATTTTGAAATGTGTTTACATCTCTGTTAGTGATCATTTTGAAATGTGTTTACATCTCTGTTAGTGATCATTTTGAAATGTGTTTACATCTCTGTTAGTGATCATTTTGAAATGTGTTTACATCTCTGTTAGTGATCATTTTGAAATGTGTTTACATCTCTGTTAGTGATCATTTTGAAATGTGTTTACATCTCTGTTAGTGATCATTTTGAAATGTGTTTACATCTCTGTTAGTGATCATTTTGAAATGTGTTTACATCTCTGTTAGTGATCATTTTGAAATGTGTTTACATCTCTGTTAGTGATCATTTTGAAATGTGTTTACATCTCTGTTAGTGATCATTTTGAAATGTGTTTACATCTCTGTTAGTGATCATTTTGAAATGTGTTTACATCTCTGTTAGTGATCATTTTGAAATGTGTTTACATCTCTGTTAGTGATCATTTTGAAATGTGTTTACATCTCTGTTAGTGATCATTTTGAAATGTGTTTACATCTCTGTTAGTGATCATTTTGAAATGTGTTTACATCTCTGTTAGTGATCATTTTGAAATGTGTTTACATCTCTGTTAGTGATCATTTTGAAATGTGTTTACATCTCTGTTAGTGATCATTTTGAAATGTGTTTACATCTCTGTTAGTGATCATTTTGAAATGTGTTTACATCTCTGTTAGTGATCATTTTGAAATGTGTTTACATCTCTGTTAGTGATCATTTTGAAATGTGTTTACATCTCTGTTAGTGATCATTTTGAAATGTGTTTACATCTCTGTTAGTGATCATTTTGAAATGTGTTTACATCTCTGTTAGTGATCATTTTGAAATGTGTTTACATCTCTGTTAGTGATCATTTTGAAATGTGTTTACATCTCTGTTAGTGATCATTTTGAAATGTGTTTACATCTGTTAGTGATCATTTTGAAATGTGTTTACATCTGTTAGTGATCATTTTGAAATGTGTTTACATCTGTTAGTGATCATTTTGAAATGTGTTTACATCCTTGTTAGTGATCATTTTGAAATGTGTTTACATCTCTGTTAGTGATCATTTTGAAATGTGTTTACATCTCTGTTAGTGATCATTTTGAAATGTGTTTACATCTCTGTTAGTGATCATTTTGAAATGTGTTTACATCTCTGTTAGTGATCATTTTGAAATGTGTTTACATCTCTGTTAGTGATCATTTTGAAATGTGTTTACATCTCTGTTAGTGATCATTTTGAAATGTGTTTACATCTCTGTTAGTGATCATTTTGAAATGTGTTTACATCTGTTAGTGATCATTTTGAAATGTGTTTACATCTGTTAGTGATCATTTTGAAATGTGTTTACATCTGTTAGTGATCATTTTGAAATGTGTTTACATCTGTTAGTGATCATTTTGAAATGTGTTTACATCTCTGTTAGTGATCATTTTGAAATGTGTTTACATCTCTGTTAGTGATCATTTTGAAATGTGTTTACATCTCTGTTAGTGATCATTTTGAAATGTGTTTACATCTCTGTTAGTGATCATTTTGAAATGTGTTTACATCTCTGTTAGTGATCATTTTGAAATGTGTTTACATCTGTTAGTGATCATTTTGAAATGTGTTTACATCTGTTAGTGATCATTTTGAAATGTGTTTACATCTGTTAGTGATCATTTTGAAATGTGTTTACATCCTTGTTAGTGATCATTTTGAAATGTGTTTACATCTCTGTTAGTGATCATTTTGAAATGTGTTTACATCTCTGTTAGTGATCATTTTGAAATGTGTTTACATCTCTGTTAGTGATCATTTTGAAATGTGTTTACATCTCTGTTAGTGATCATTTTGAAATGTGTTTACATCTCTGTTAGTGATCATTTTGAAATGTGTTTACATCTCTGTTAGTGATCATTTTGAAATGTGTTTACATCTCTGTTAGTGATCATTTTGAAATGTGTTTACATCTCTGTTAGTGATCATTTTGAAATGTGTTTACATCTCTGTTAGTGATCATTTTGAAATGTGTTTACATCTCTGTTAGTGATCATTTTGAAATGTGTTTACATCTCTGTTAGTGATCATTTTGAAATGTGTTTACATCTCTGTTAGTGATCATTTTGAAATGTGTTTACATCTCTGTTAGTGATCATTTTGAAATGTGTTTACATCTCTGTTAGTGATCATTTTGAAATGTGTTTACATCTCTGTTAGTGATCATTTTGAAATGTGTTTACATCTCTGTTAGTGATCATTTTGAAATGTGTTTACATCTCTGTTAGTGATCATTTTGAAATGTGTTTACATCTCTGTTAGTGATCATTTTGAAATGTGTTTACATCTCTGTTAGTGATCATTTTGAAATGTGTTTACATCTCTGTTAGTGATCATTTTGAAATGTGTTTACATCTCTGTTAGTGATCATTTTGAAATGTGTTTACATCTCTGTTAGTGATCATTTTGAAATGTGTTTACATCTCTGTTAGTGATCATTTTGAAATGTGTTTACATCTCTGTTAGTGATCATTTTGAAATGTGTTTACATCTCTGTTAGTGATCATTTTGAAATGTGTTTACATCTCTGTTAGTGATCATTTTGAAATGTGTTTACATCTGTTAGTGATCATTTTGAAATGTGTTTACATCTCTGTTAGTGATCATTTTGAAATGTGTTTACATCTCTGTTAGTGATCATTTTGAAATGTGTTTACATCTGTTAGAGATAATTTTGAAATGTGTTTACATCTGTTAGTGATCATTTTGAAATGTGTTTACATCCTTGTAAGTGATCATTTTATCATTTGTCAAGATAATCCATCCACCTGACAGGTGTGGCAAATCAAGAAGATGATTAAACAGCCTGATCATTACACAGGTGCACCTTGTGCTGGGGACAATATAAGGCCACTCTAAAATGTGCATTTTTGTCACACAACACAATGCCACAGACGTATCAAGTTTTGAGAGAGCGTGCAATTGACATGCTGACTACAGGAATGTTCACCAGAGCTTTTGCCAGGGAATTTCATGTTAATTTCTCTACCATAAGCCACCTCCAACAACGTTTTAGAGAATTTGGCAGTACGTCCAACCGGCCTCACAACCGCAAACCATGTGTATGGCGTTGTGTGGGTGAGCAGTTTGCTCATGTCAATGTTGTAGACAGAGTGCTCCATGGTGGTGGTGAGGTTATGGTATGGGCAGGCATAAGCTACGGACAACGAACACAATTTCATTTTATTGATAGCAATTTGAATGCAGAGAAACACCGTGCCGAGATCCTGAGGTCCATTGTCGTGCCATTTATCCACCGCCATCACCTCATGTTTCAGCATGATAATGCACGGCCCCATCTCGCAAAGATCTGTACACAATTCCTGGAAGTTGAAAAGGTCCTAGTTCTTCCATGACCTGCATACTACCAGATGTCACCCATTGAGCATGTTTGGGATGCTCTGGATCGACATGTACAACAGTGTGTTACAGTCCCCCCCCCCCTAATATCCAGCAACTTTGCACAGTCATTGAAGAGGCGTGGGACAACATTCTACAAGCCACAGTCAACAGCCTGATCAACTAGGTGAAGGATATGTTTTGCGCTGCATGAGGCAAATGGTGGTCATACCAGATACTGAGTAAACTCCCGTATACTCTGGGAGTAATTAAACTGCTGTGCCATGCAGGTAGGTCACTCGTGATTCAAGTCAGTATTCAACACCCATTCATTTCTGAGGAGGGGCAACAGTGAGCACTGTTACCTTCAAGTTAAATAAAAATAAAATAAAAAAAAATGAAAAGTAGGTTTCGGTTTTGCCAGAGTGTTATGGACGGGGATGGCAGATGGGTGTAAGCACCTACCTCTGATTCCAAACGTTGCATGTTCGAATCCAGCAGAGGAAAGTTGTCTTTGATGTTTTTGTTTTAAGCCTTAACCCTTACCTTAACCATTTGGAGTTAATGGCCATACCTTAGGAATTCAGAGTTAATGCTTAAACTTAACCTGAGTTGGCGCTTAAACTTAACCCGAGTTGATGCTTAAACTTAACCTGAGTTGACGCTTAAACTTAACCTGAGTTAATGCTTAAACTTAACCCGAGTTAATGCTTAAAATTAACCCGAGTTGATGCTTAAACTTAACCCGAGTTGATGCTTAAACTTAACCTGAGTTGGCGCTTAAACTTAACCTGAGTTGATGCTTAAACTTAACCTGAGTTGACGCTTAAACTTAACCTGAGTTGATGCTTAAACTTAACCCGAGTTGATGCTTAAACTTAACCTGAGTTGACGCTTAAACTTAACCTGAGTTGACGCTTAAACTTAACCTGAGTTGACGCTTAAACTTAACCTGAGTTGACGCTTAAACTTAACCCGAGTTGATGCTTAAACTTAACCTGAGTTGATGCTTAAACTTAACCTGAGTTGATGCTTAAACTTAACCTGAGTTGATGCTTAAACTTAACCTGAGTTGACGCTTAAACTTAACCCGAGTTGATGCTTAAACTTAACCTGAGTTGATGCTTAAACTTAACCTTTAAATAATTTTAATTTTTTATGTTTGGAACAACTTCGAAACTTGGATGAACATCTTATTCTGACATGAAACATTGAGAGCTTGTAGGTGCTATGACTCTCACTGTACTGTACTACTATACTACTGCTATACTATACTACTATACTACTGCTATACTGTACCCGACCCTACTGTACTACTATACTACTATACTGCTGCCATACTATACTACTATACTACTGCTATACTATACCCTGCCCTACTGTACTGCTATACTATACTACTATACTACTACTATACTACTGCTATACTATACTGCTATACTGCTGCTATACTGTACCCTACCCTACTGTACTATACTACTATACTACTGCTATACTATACTACTATACTACTGATATACTGTACCCTGCCCTACTGTACTGCTATACTATACTACTATACTACTGCTATACTATACTACTGCTATACTATACCACTGTATTGTACTACTATACTGTATAGTACTATTGTACTACTATTCCTATCCTGTACTACTATACTGTACTACTGTACTGTGCTACTTTACTGTACTACTATACTGTACTATACTACTGTACTACTGTACTATACTACTATACTGTACTACTGTACTACCATACTGCTGTACTACTATACTACTGTACTACTGTACTACTATACTACTGTACTACTATACTGTACTACCATACTGCTGTACTACTATACTATACTACTGTACTATACTACTATCCTAATGACGGTTGGAACAGCACAAATGGAAACCATGTGTTTGATGTATTTGATACCGTTCCTCTCCTCCCGTTCAAATCCAATTTTATTTGTCACACGAGCTGAATACAACACCTTACAGTGAAATGCTTACTTAACAAGCCCTTAAACCAAAAATGCAGTTAAGAAAAATAAAAAAAAATATTTTTTTAAAGTAACAAATACTTAAATAGCAGCAGTAAAATAACAATAGTGAGGCTATATACAGGGTATTACGGTACAGAGTCAATGTGGAGGCTATATACAGGGGGTACAGGTACAGAGTCAATGTGGAGACTATATACAGGGGGTACCGGTACAGAGTCAATGTGGAGGCTATATACAGGGTATTACGGTACAGAGTCAATGTGGAGGCTATATACAGGGGGTACCGGTACAGAGTCAATGTGGAGGCTATATACAGGGGGTACAGGTACAGAGTCAATGTGGAGACTATATACAGGGGGTACCGGTACAGAGTCAATGTGGAGGCTATATACAGGGTGTTACGGTACAGAGTCAATGTGGAGGCTATATACAGGGGGTACCGGTACAGAGTCAATGTGGAGGCTATATACAGGGTGTTACGGTACAGAGTCAATGTGGAGGCTATATACAGGGTGTTACGGTACAGAGTCAATGTGCGGGGGGAACCGGTTAGTCGAGGTCGTTTAGGTAGAGTTATTAAAGTGACTATGCATAGATGATAAGAGAGTAGCAGCAGCGTAAAAGAGAGTTTGGGGCGGGGGGGGGGGGCAGCAATGTAAATAGTCTGGGTAGCTATTTGATTAGCTGTTCAGGAGCCTTAGACTTGGCTCTCCAGGACAGAGAGAACAGTCTATGACTAGGGTGGCCTTCCTCTGACACCGCCTGGTATAGAGGTCCTGGATGGTAGCAAGCTTGGCCCCAGTGATGTACTGGGCCGTACGTACTACATGGTGTGCTTGGACCATGTTAGTATGTCACATGACCACGGGAAGGTATGAGAGAAGCACAAGTAGTAATTTGTGTTTCTCAATATGTTTCCTAACAACCCACTGGGTTAGCACACACTTGTTCCATTGTATAATAAGATGAGCCTTTCTTTTCCCGTTCCAGTGAAAAACCTTGATCTCCCAGCTAATTTCTAGCACCTCCAGCTCATCAACATGAGGTGTATATAATTAGATAATAAAACACCCCCTAGACTGGTCACAGCAGAGAACAGGAAGTTAAATACCCCTAGACTGGTCACAGCAGAGGACAGGAAGTTAAATACCCCTAGACTGGTCACAGCAGAGAACAGGAAGTTAAATACCCCCTAGACTGGTCACAGCAGAGAACAGGAAGTTAAATACCCCTAGACTGGTCACAGCAGAGGACAGGAAGTTAAATACCCCCTAGACTGGTCACAGCAGAGAACAGGAAGTTAAATACCCCCTAGACTGGTCACAGCAGAGAACAGGAAGTTAAATACCCTCAGACTGGTAACAGCAGAGGACAGGAAGTTAAATACCCTCAGACTGGTCACAGCAGAGGACAGGAAGTTATAATTACACAACTCTCTTCCTGTGTCTGTTCTGTAAAGCACATCGTCACAATACTCTATTTGAAAGGTCATTCAGTTAGGCTTTACGGAACTAAAAAGGCCTGTCTTGACAAATAAAACTGAGCATGTGCAAAGATTGGAGTGGATCTCCCAGCTCCCACTTTATTGGCTAACAAAGTGGTTGTCGTAGTGCGTGATCTGATTCGCTCATATCAGATTTAACAAAGTGAGAGAAAAGGGGAGGAGGAGTCTTCTCTAAAACGAAGGAGAGGGAACCACAGGAAGTCTCATGCGTTCATGTAGAACCCGAGATGGTCAGTCCTTCCAGACATTAGTTGTAGAACCCGAGAGGTGCTTATGTCATAGAGCCCCTAAACATCAGAGTGGCAGAGATGGTCAGTCCTTCCAGACATTAGTTGTAGAACCCGAGAGGTGCTTATGTCATAGAGCCCCTAAACATCAGAGTGGCAGAGATGGTCAGTCCTTCCAGACATTAGTTGTAGAACCCGAGAGGTGCTTATGTCATAGAGCCCCTAAACATCAGAGTGGCAGAGATGGTCAGTCCTTCCAGACATTAGTTGTAGAACCCGAGAGGTGCTTATGTCATAGAGCCCCTAAACATCAGAGTGGCAGAGATGGTCAGTCCTTCCAGACATTAGTTGGGGCCTGTTCTGATTGGGGCCTAGTTGGGGCCTGTTCTGATTGGGGCCTGTTCTGATTGGGGCCTAGTTGGGGCCTGTTCTGATTGGGGCCTGTTCTGATTGGGGCCTAGTTGGGGCCTGTTCTGATTTGGGGCCTAGTTGGGGCCTGTTCTGATTGGGGCCTAGTTGGGGCCTGTTCTGATTGGGGCCTAGTTGGGGCCTGTTCTGATTGGGGCCTAGTTGGGGCCTTTTCTGATTGGGGCCTAGTTGGGGCCTGTTCTGATTGGGGCTAGTTGGGGCCTGTTCTGATTGGGGCCTAGTTGGGGCCTGTTCTGATTGGGGCCTAGTTGGGGCCTGTTCTGATTGGGGCCTAGTTGGGGCCTGTTCTGATTGGGGCCTAGTTGGGGCCTGTTCTGATTGGGGCCTAGTTGGGGCCTGTTCTGATTGGGGCCTAGTTGGGGCCTGTTCTGATTGGGGCCTAGTCGGGGCCTGTTCTGATTGGGGCCTAGTTGGGGCCTGTTCTGATTGGGGCCTAGTTGGGGCCTTTTCTGATTGGGGCCTAGTTGGGGCCTGTTCTGATTGGGGCCTAGTTGGGGCCTGTTCTGATTGGGGCCTAGTTGGGGCCTGTTCTGATTGGGGCCTAGTTGGGGCCTTTTCTGATTGGGGCCTAGTTGGGGCCTGTTCTGATTGGGGCTAGTTGGGGCCTGTTCTGATTGGGGCCTAGTTGGGGCCTGTTCTGATTGGGGCCTAGTTGGGGCCTGTTCTGATTGGGGCCTAGTTGGGGCCTGTTCTGATTGGGGCCTAGTTGGGGCCTGTTCTGATTGGGGCCTAGTCGGGGCCTGTTCTGATTGGGGCCTAGTCGGGGCCTGTTCTGATTGGGTCCTAGTTGGGGCCTGTTCTGGTTGGGGCCTAGTTGGGGCCTGTTCTGGTTGGGGCCTAGTTGGGGCCTGTTCTGGTTGGGGCCTAGTTGGGGCCTGTTCTGGTTGGGGCCTAGTTGGGGCCTGTTCTGATTGGGGCCTAGTTGGGGCCTGTTCTGATTGGAACATCAAATAGAACTACATTTCCTGGACTACTGACATGTGATCTGTGCTCTGTTGGTCAAACAGTTAGGAGGATAAATAGTTTTCTTGTATTGTGGAAGCATTTCTTTTGTTGTAACATATCATTTACGTGTTAGGGTTTTGTTTTAATTGACAATAAAGTTTGTCTCATGATTCATAGTGTGCCTGAACAACTTGTGACCTGGATAAAGGAGACGAAGCAGAGAATCTATCCCTCTTCTAAATCACCAGGTCAGAGTTTACTCACAACAGCAGTTTCAGCAGCTGTTTCAATTGATTCACTTGAGAAAATATATATATATATTTTAAAAGGGGGTGACAGAAAGAGGAAACGGAGAACCAAGGAAATACTGACTTTAGTTCCTGAAGGGTTTTTCAGTTCTAAATGTGTCTGGTTAATTAAAGCATCCTCCCATCTGTTTACTGTCACCATTAAAAATATATATTTTCTCAATGGGTCTCAGTTTCCTCTTTCTGAGCAGAACATGTTCTCAACTAAATCAAATCAGTCAACCGTTTTGCACGCTATTTTTTAACCTTTATTTAACTAGGCAAGTCAGTTAAGAACAAATTCTTATTATCAATGACGAAATAGGAACAGTGGGTTAACTGTCTGTTCAGGGGCAGAACGACAGATTTGTACCTTGTCAGCTCAGGGGTTTGAACTTGCAACCTTCCGGTTACTAGTCCAACGCTCTAACCACTAGTCTACCCTGCCTCCTCTACATTCTAACCACTAGGCTACCCTGCCGCCCCTCCACTCTAACCACTAGGCTACCCTGCCGCCCCTCCACTCTAACCACTAGGCTACCCTGCCGCCCCGCCACTCTAACCACTAGGCTACCTGCCTCATCTACACTCTAACCACTAGGCTACGCTGCCGCCTCTACACTCTAACCACTAGGCTACCCTGCCGCCCCTCCACTCTAACCACTAGGCTACCCTGCCGCCCCTCCACTCTAACCACTAGGCTACCCTGCCGCCCCGCCACTCTAACCACTAGGCTACCTGCCTCATCTACACTCTAACCACTAGGCTACGCTGCCGCCTCTACACTCTAACCACTAGGCTACCCTGCCGCCCCGCCACTCTAACCACTAGGCTACCTGCCTCATCTACACTCTAACCACTAGGCTACCCTGCCGCCCCTCCACTCTAACCACTAGGCTACCCTGCCGCCCCGCCACTCTAACCACTAGGCTACCTGCCTCATCTACACTCTAACCACTAGGCTACGCTGCCGCCTCTACACTCTAACCACTAGGCTACCCTGCCGCCCCTCCACTCTAACCACTAGGCTACCCTGCCGCCCCTCCACTCTAACCACTAGGCTACCCTGCCGCCCCGCCACTCTAACCACTAGGCTACCTGCCTCATCTACACTCTAACCACTAGGCTACGCTGCCGCCTCTACACTCTAACCACTAGGCTACCCTGCCGCCCCTCCACTCTAACCACTAGGCCACCCTGCCGCCCGCTATAAGCTATCCTTCAACGTGACATGGGTGAAAACATGACTTTTCCCCAGGAGCGTAGTGTCACGTTATTCAAAACGAGCAGACCAAGGGACAGTGTGAGACCAAGGCACAGTTCCACATCTTTTAATTACAAAGTGAAACAAAACTACAAAGACCCCGTGACAACCTGACCCCTAACACAAACAATATCCCATAACCCACAGGTGGAAAACAAATGCTACTTAAGTATGATCCCCAATTAGAGACAACGATAGCCAGCTTGCCTCTAATTGGGAATCATACCAAAACCCCACATAGAAAATATAAACTAGACTAACCCCCTCAGTCACACCCTGACATGCTCCACCATAGAAAAGAAAGGCTCTCTATGGTCAGGACGTGACATGTAGCTAATTGTAGATCTGAGATAATCAACAACTGTGAGAGATATCTCATTGGGACACGGAATGTCACGTAACTGTTTTAGAATCTATTGTGGCATGCTCTGGTTTCAGGGGAGGGTACTTATTAATGTAAACAAGTACTCGGTAACCATAGCCTCACCCTGTCACAAACAAGTTTTAAAATCTAAAAGATAATCCACCATCCAATACAATGTACCCTCCCTCACAAAAAAAATAATTTTAAGCACCTCATTCTCACTGTCCCCAAGTTATCACTAGAAGAACGCATGCACCACCCATCTGAGGATCTGTGTTTTTCAGCCATATATTTCCTGTGTTTTGAAGGTATGCAAAATCCACCTGTCACTTAAATCTCGCTGGGTTGACTGCTTTCATTTTACTCCTGCGAGTATTTCATACTCTTTCTTTGTAGATCCCCCCTGTGAATTTTACGACCGTGGAAATGTTTGTAGTGACCTGTCAAACACACCTCGGTAGCGGCTGAAATGGGCTTGGTGGATTGTCTTTCCGTTGCATTGATAAGAACGCTACAGCTCTGTTTGGGATTTAACGCACCGTCTCGACACTTCACAAGACAGAGAAGGGTGGGCTGAAATGAAAGCAACTTCCAGGGGGGAAAAAAAATGAACACTTGGATCATAGTGACAGTATGTCTGATCTTGTAAACAATGTAAACGATGATTAGAGGTGTAATCTAGCTTGTTGATTTCTTATCTGAGGGTATCCTGCTATTGACACACCTGTTAAATTATGTAACAGAACGTGGCAACAACAGTAATTCATGAGTATACATACTTTACACAGAGGTAGGTCTAGACAGAGCAGGTAGTTCTAGACAGAGCAGGTGGGTCTAGACAGAGCAGGTGGGTCTAGACAGAGCAGGTAGGTCTAGACAGAGCAGGTAGTTCTAGACAGAGCAGGTCGTTCTAGACAGAGCAGGTAGTTCTAGACAGAGCAGGTAGTTCTAGACAGAGCAGGTCGTTCTAGACAGAGCAGGTCGTTCTAGACAGAGCAGGTAGTTCTAGACAGACCAGGTAGTTCTAGACAGAGCAGGTCGTTCTAGACAGAGCAGGTTGTTCTAGACAGAGCAGGTAGTTCTAGACACAGCAGGTGGGCCTAGACAGAGCAGGTACAGTGCCTTGCGAAAGTATTCGACCCCCTTGAACTTTGCGACCTTTTGCCACATTTCAGGCTTCAAACATAAAGATATAAAACTGTATTTTTTTGTGAAGAATCAACAACAAGTGGGACACAATCATGAAGTGGAACGACATTTATTGGATATTTCAAACTTTTTTAACAAATCAAAAACTGAAAAATTGGGGCGTGCAAAATTATTCAGCCCCTTTACTTTCAGTGCAGCAAACTCTCTCCAGAAGTTCAGTGAGGATCTCTGAATGATCCAATGTTGACCTAAATGACTAATGATGATAAATACAATCCACCTGTGTGTAATCAAGTCTCCGTATAAATGCACCTGCACTGTGATAGTCTCAGAGGTCCGTTAAAAGCGCAGAGAGCATCATGAAGAACAAGGAACACACCAGGCAGGTCCGAGATACTGTTGTGAAGAAGTTTAAAGCCGGATTTGGATACAAAAAAAATTCCCAAGCTTTAAACATCCCAAGGAGCACTGTGCAAGCGATAATATTGAAATGGAAGGAGTATCAGACCACTGCAAATCTACCAAGACCTGGCCGTCCCTCTAAACTTTCAGCTCATACAAGGAGAAGACTGATCAGAGATGCAGCCAAGAGGCCCATGATCACTCTGGATGAACTGCAGAGATCTACAGCTGAGGTGGGAGACTCTGTCCATAGGACAACAATCAGTCGTATATTGCACAAATCTGGCCTTTATGGAAGAGTGGCAAGAAGAAAGCCATTTCTTAAAGATATCCATAAAAAGTGTCGTTTAAAGTTTGCCACAAGCCACCTGGGAGACACACCAAACATGTGGAAGAAGGTGCTCTGGTCAGATGAAACCAAAATTGAACTTTTTGGCAACAATGCAAAACGTTATGTTTGGCGTAAAAGCAACACAGCTCATCACCCTGAACACACCATACCCACTGTCAAACATGGTGGTGGCAGCATCATGGTTAAGGCCTGCTTTTCTTCAGCAGGGACAGGGAAGATGGTTAAAATTGATGGGAAGATGGATGGAGCCAAATACAGGACCATTCTGGAAGAAAACCTGATGGAGTCTGCAAAAGACCTGAGACTGGGACGGAGATTTGTCTTCCAACAAGACAATGATCCAAAACATAAAGCAAAATCTACAATGGAATGGTTCAAAAATAAACATATCCAGGTGTTAGAATGGCCAAGTCAAAGTCCAGACCTGAATCCAATCGAGAATCTGTGGAAAGAACTGAAAACTGCTGTTCACAAATGCTCTCCATCCAACCTCACTGAGCTCGAGCTGTTTTGCAAGGAGGAATGGGAAAAAATTTCAGTCTCTCGATGTGCAAAACTGATAGAGACATACCCCAAGCGACTTACAGCTGTAATCGCAGCTGTAAGTCTGTAAGTCTTACAGCTGTAATGGCGCTACAAAGTATTAACTTAAGGGGGCTGGAGAATTTTGCACGCCCAATTTTTCAGTTTTTGATTAGTTAAAAAAGTTTGAAATATCCAATAAATGTCATTCCACTTCATGATTGTGTCCCACTTGTTGTTGATTCTTCACAAAAAAATACAGTTTTATATCTTTATGTTTGAAGCCTGAAATGTGGCAAATGTCGCAAAGTTCAAGGGGGCCGAATGCTTTCACAAGGCACTGTAGGTCTAGACAGAGCAGGTACTTGGCCTAGACAGAGCAGGTAGGTCTAGACAGAGCAGGTACTTGGCCTAAACAGAGCAGGTAGGTCTAGACAGAGCAGGTAGGTCTAGACAGAGCAGGTACTTGGCCTAGACAGAGCAGGTACTTGGCCTAGACAGAACAGGTACTTGGCCTAGACAGAGCAGGTGGGTCTAGACAGAGCAGGTAGGTCTAGACAGAGCAGGTACTTGGCCTAGACAGAGCAGGTACTTGGCCTAGACAGAGAAGGTACTTGGCCTAGACAGAGCAGGTGGGTCTAGATAGAGCAGGTAGGTCTAGACAGAGCAGGTAGGCCTAGACAGAGCAGGTAGGTCTAGACAGAGCATGTACTTGGCCTAGACAGAGCAGGTGAGTGCAGGTGGGTCTAGACAGAGCAGGTACTAGGTCTAGACAGAGCAGGTGAGTGTAGGTG